>NW_028327172.1:60604119-60904258 GCF_987537825.1 Furipterus horrens | reverse complement strand
AGAGAAAGGGAGGAAAAGAAACATTGACTCGTTGCCTCTCGCATGCCCCCAACCGGGGACCTGGCCCACAACCCAGGTATGTGCTCTGACCAGGAATCGAACCAGAGACCTTTCTGTTCCCAGGCCAGCAATCAATCTGCTGAGCCACACCTGCCAGGGTGTAGAGTTCTTGAATGATTAAATAAGTTGACACAAGTAGAGCCTAGTGAAGTAGTGGCTGATGCTGCCACCACCATTAATAACTCCACTGTTGGTTGCAGCTAGACTCACAACTCAGCATTGTGTGTACCACAGACAAACATGCCCACTGAAAACTCATCTCCACTTTCCACAAAGTAAACCATTTTCATGGAGGTTACCTTTGTGTTCAGAAACTGAATCATTTGTGTTCCAGGGCAGTTTGAATGTAAGCCATCTGAAATTTAGACATGTGTACCTCTCAGCACAATGTAAGCAGTTCTGCATCCATGTCTGACTTCTGCTTAAAATGCCTTTCTATTCCTCCTGTTTGAGGCAAGTCCAAAGCTTGTATTTAAAATCTGGCATAAACCCTGTCTGCCCTTGAATCTTGGACTACTCTCAGCAACCCATAGTGATCTCTTCATTGTGAAATACTGCTCACTTAGATATTTATCACATATTACTTTCTATTGTATTTTTGTACAAAAGATTTTCCTCATTGAGAAAATTCAGCCCCGCAAGGCTAGCGGCTGAATTATCTATGTTATTTTTAAGTATCTTCAATCATCTACTAAGAACAATTCCTTGAATTTCCATGGTGGAGTCAATTGATGGATTCAGACAGCTGCTAAGCCTTTAAAACTACCGAAGAGACTTATTTATAAGGTCTGAGCTTTGACCATCAAATCATACTTGTGCCCCATGTTAACTGCTAGTAATGTAAAAAGAAAAATTTGGTCATGAAATATGAGTCTCTCGCTTGGACTTGACACCTGTCATTATACAAGGTTAGTACCTGTACTTCCTCATGGACATGACTTCTATTTTCCATCATGGACAAGGTTTGGGTACACATGTCATGCTTGCTTTCTTGATATTAGACAATATCACATGTGCCTCTGCCTTCCAAAAATATTTATTGATTGCTTCCAACATGACAGACACCTTGTCAGATGTGCAAGATACAGTGATAAACATGACAGCATGGGTCCTGCTTTCACATACTTACAATGCATTTGAAAAATCGGTATCAGCCATCACACTTTGAACAATCTCAGAGAGTGACTAAGAATAAAATTGTCTTTCAAGAATATCACACTCCCTGCCCTATTTTTAGCATACTAAATTGGAAACAGCAATGCACTCCCAGCCTTGAAAGTCTAACCAGTTCCCAGAGATCACAGGAATTTGCCCATTCTGCTTCATAAAAAGATTCACATTCACGTGATAACTGTGGATATTGAATGCAGCTCCTCACTGTTTATTAACAAAGGTGTTATTTTAATGTGACTAATAGTGTAACATAAACAATAATTTAAAAACCAAATTCCTTACCTGTATAACAGACAGGCTTGAGATAATGGAGCTGGAGAGTTAGTAAAATATCTGAGGAAGGGATATCGTTTTCTCCCTATCTCCCAGTGCACCCTGGTATTCAAAACTCATCTATATTTTCAGAAGCAAACAATTCCCTTGTTCAGGTCATCGAAATAAGAAACACTTCTCACATAATTAAAACATGCAGCTCTTCCAAAGCAGCCACTCCATGATAGCTAAGAAAGGCACAATCTATAGTGAATAAGAATTATGCATGAGTTAGGGCTGGGAGTTACACTTGAGTAAAATTCTCAATTACTGTGGCTTCATTAAAGTATTCTTGGTGTCTTATTGCTGAGTGACTGTTCTGAATAACTGGTACTCTCATGCCTGCAATCAAAGAAATGACAAAATCCTGAATGAACAAGTAGTCAGAAGCCAGCAGATATTCTCCAGGCCATAGTTATTCAGAATTCCCTGTATTTGTCACAATGGGAGGAAGAAGAACGTGGACATTTCACAGAGCCACAGAATCTCAGGGGTAGAACAGAGCCTCATGGTCACCTGGTCACCCCTTCCGAGATCCTCCTGCACCGAATGTATAAATTCTCTCTACAATAATCTCCATGAAATGGTCACAGAGAAAACAATTCCAGTCACATAGGCCTTGTTTGCCATATATGGACATGTTCCTTTTCATTAATCATTATAAAATTCTTTATTTGTGCTTAGCTGAAATCTGTGTTCTGTAGGTCCTTATTCTCCCCGCTAATCCTTCTTCCAAGTAATAGTCTTCTCAATATTTAAAATGCTGTCACATATTTCATCCTTTAAAATATGTACAAGAATGTTGAGGAAAATGAAGGCTGAAAAAAGGTCATGGCACTTCTACATCAGGAAAGTCATCAGGAAACCATGTCAGGTGGGGTATGTGAGCATGGAAGAGACAGAGACAGAGACAAGAGGAGACCAGGTGGGGTACCCTTCAACCACCAGCTTCACTAACTCCCTTCCCAATAATACATACCAAACTGCATTTCTCAGCAGATGGCCTGCCATCTTCAGGCTGTTGAAGCTACAAACTACCTTGTTCTTACCTTTCACATATAATCCATCACCTATGTCCTAAATATACCTTGAATATATTCACTTATTTTCATTTATACTGCTACTATTCTAGTCCAAGCTCTTATCCTCCTTTACCTAAGAGTATCCTTTCCTGTGATTAGTCACCTCGCCTGCCTCTATTCTAAGTTGCAAATCAGATCATATTACACCGCTGTTCAAAACCCTTCAAAGGCTTCCAGCTTCTTTTGGGATAGAGACCTACTTCCCTAATAGAGGCTGTGCTTGTTCCAGGCCTGCTACATTCTGCCAATGCATAAGACAGCCCCACAGCAAATAATTATTTGGCCAAAATGTCAATAGTACCAAGAAACTTCACAAACCACTTTTGACACATTTGATCAGTCAGAGAACCTTCTCCATACACTGCACAAATCTTTTTCTGTGTTTCAGTTGCATTTTTACCTTTCTTGAATTAATAAAGCACAATAAACCAAAACTGTTGAGTATTTTCTTCCATCTTCAATATTAAAATAGCTGCACAAAAACTCGCCAATTTTGATAAGTTTTTTTAAATGCATGCTGATATGACAGCTTTTACAATATAATTAACAAAATTGTTTTGAATGAAATTAAAGACACCTAAGCACTATTAGAGCCATTGTATGGAAAACACTAAACAAACTTTTTGGCCAACCCATTAGTATTGATACCTTCCTTATGAGAAGGGAAACTAGTAAATTTTAAAGATAGGGGAGGAGTCTATGAAAAAGGGAAGAAATTCATATTGCATATCTAAATACACAATATACTATAGATTTAAGGAGGTTTCTGTGAAATGGAAGCAAAAGTTTAAACTCTTTTTATAAGAATAGTTTTAACACTAAGTCAGAATGCATTTACTCCAGTCCTCACATGGCAACCAGTCTCTATAAAAATTACTCCCGTTTTTTGGTGCCTCCACATCTGCCCCAGAACAATACTTCTCAGTGTCTCAATTTGCCTTTATGCCACTCTAAGTTGGAGACTGTTCTTTCACATTTCATTTTGTCTTAAGGGATGAACCAAGATCTTTGACCCATTGTATAAACCCATAGCTCACTGGCATCTCATTATTTCAAACCTAAAGTTTGCACCGGTAAAGTATGCTGTTATTTACCCAATATTTAAAGCCACTAAGTTAAAGAAATTTAATGCATATTACATATATATGTAACATCAAGTTATATTATAATTTAACATCAAAAATGTATTATAATTAATACATTATAGTACAAGTATTGCTAGAAGATTAAAAGAAAAGAATGCTAGATTATAATTAATTTGTGGAAGCAACAAGTGATAAACATACAGAATATACATGCAAAGTTTAGAAATAATAGTGAGGTTATGGTTGCACAGAAAAAAAAATGATTGTTACTATTTGCAAATAGTGCAAGTTAGCTTCTGGTAAGAGGACATCTGGCCTGAAATTGATTAGGGAACTGAAGAGGTAATTCGCTATAAATTCTTTAAAACACTATTCTGAAATTTTTTTGTCAATGGCTTGATTAAGTGGACCCTATTAGAATTCTCATTTTATTGAAAGAGATAAATTAAGAATGTTCCCAATGGTCTCAAGATACCTTATTTCTACTAAACAATAATTTTCCTTAAAGCAATGAATGTCTCTTCTTTTTAAAATCCAAAACTTTGGCATGTGGCAGAATATTTGTGAATTAATGAATGAATGAGACAAAGACCTTAAATTAAGAGAATTAACCCAGTTTTTCTCTTTTATAAAAATACATTGTAGAGGGGGTGGGGTGGAGGTGGAAAAGAATATGGGGGGATAAATGGTAATAAAAATACAATAAAAATAAAATAAAAATACTGAAAAAAAATATTCTATACATTTTAAAATTGACATGGTGTGAAGTGATAGGAAGAGGAGAGGAGGCAAATAACCTAGATCTGAATTGTATCTTGGGCACTTACTATTTAGCTCTATGACCTTGGGCAAAACATTTAGTCTCTTTTGACCTTCGTTTTTACAACTGTGAAGTGGGTGAATATAACATACTTTATAGAATTATTGAAGAAGGGATTAAACTATCATATATAAAGCACTTAACACAGTTTTTAAAACATACTAAGCATACAATAAATTTGTTTCCTTCTAATTCTTACCATGAAAATAAAAAGAATAAAGTTTAATTCCTGTAATTTAAAAAACCCAATCCAATAAAAGAATATACATATATAAAAATACAGCCGATATTGAATAAAATCAACATATAATTAATGCATTAGAGTACAAGTATTGCTAGAAGATTAAAGGAAAAGAATGCTAGGTTACAATTAACTTCTGGAGGTAACAAATGATAAACATAACAGAATACACAGAAGTAATATAAAGTAACCCCTTTTCTTCTCTCTTTCCATTCTATAAGGTTCTTCTATATAGTGTGACCTTTCTAGCAAAACACCTCTGATCTCTTCATCCTTCTCAACTTTATGTAATTTAACATCCATTGCTAATGATAACAGTCATGATCCAGCACAGTCAATAAGATATAGAGGCAAGATTTTAATAAATAAATAAATAAATAAATAAAACTAGCTTTCTTCTTGAGAAAGATTCAAAATGTGATTTATGATTTAGGACTTGGTCATAAGTCAGCTCATCTACGCAGCCTCCCCGACTTCTCAGAAAGAGCGTCTGTGTGCTTCTCGCCACCCCTGTCCCTCACATCACTGTCACAACTGTACATGTAATCTCAACACTTTGGCAGCTCTTTAGTGGAGATATTGGTTGGATTGATCTTGGCGTCCCCAGGGCTTAACACAATGTTTCACACACAACCAAAAAAATCAATAAACATTGGTTGAGTGAGCAAATGAATGAATTTCAACCTTCTTTAAAATCCTTTTTTATTTGTTGTCTTGATTAACTAGTTGATATTAAACAATATTATTTCCTGCTTTCTTAATTGTTTCACATGTGTGAATCACATCCCTACAATAACATTGCAAGCTCCTTCAGGTGTGGCCCACAATCTATATTTCTTTGTTTCTGTCACCACCTAACTCGACCAGAGCGGGACCCAGCTCAATAACAGAGAAAGCTCATTACATACTTACTGATTGACTTTCCTTTAGAACATAATTTTCTGACAGTTGAAGCAAGGGCTTCATTTGAAGGTAGAATATATTTTATGTGTATGAACTAGGATTTTCTAATGTTTAAAATAAAAAGATCAATTTTAATGGTACTTTCATTCACACCATTAATCACATTCCCCTCCTTCCCATCACAAAACTATCTCATCTGTGCACTGTACTTCCAGGTAAAGAAATTCATCTGATGAACCATCTAATGGTGTCTGCAAAAAAATCACAAAGGATATCTGTGTTGGCAGTAACAGCAGGCAAACTCTGCCTTCTTTGCAGTTGCCAGATTACTGGCAGCTTGGCACAGTAGCTAATATCCTAGAATGTTGTATTTTAGTATCTAATCCAAAACACTTAACATGAAATATAAAAGTCAAGTGAGAAAAAAATGAAAACATTAAAGAAAAGAGAATTTCCCTGAAAGCTAAATGGGAATTGGCTTAGCCAAGAAGGGAAGAGCAGAGGCAGGCACATGTAATAAGAATAGAACAGGTATAAGCCTCGAGTCAGAAAGAACATCCGATTACTTATTAATCCAGTAAATATTCACTGACCACTTACTATGTGTCATGCACTATGCTGTGTACTAAAGACTAACATGAATAGATGTAGTCCCTGCATTTATGGAGCTCTTATTAAATAAGGAGACAAAGTAGCAAGCAAATAATCCCAATTCAGTATGAGAAATACCATAAATCATATTTGGCACTCTTATAGGCTATTGTAGTAAAACAAAAGTGGCTAACCCTTCTAATGTTTGAGGGCCAGAGAACTATTTACAGGGGTAGTAATGTAACCTGAGAGGTAAAAGATAGACACAATGACCTGGTAAAGACAGTCCATGAAGAAGGAGAAAGGGGATCAGCATGTGGAGAAGAATCCTGGAAATAAGATCGAGTATGAGATATTCATGAGCCTGAGAAAAGTTTAGTATAGCTGGATCGACATCCTAGCTCTGCTACCAGCTGTTTCATTTCTGAAATTACTAACATTTTCTAAATCTTGGTTTCCTATCATTTGAACATTTTCACATTCATACTACTGGTGTAGTAACTGGCACTCAGGGGGAGCTTAACAAACACTATTTCCTTCCATGAGAAAAGAGACAACACCCCTCCCCACTGCCTGTCTCCTATCCTCCCATTCCTTAGGGAGCTCCTTAGCCAATTCACAACAGCTCAGGGTTCACCTCACCAATTAAATAGCTGTACCATTTAATGTAGATCTTTTATCACGGTTTAAAGCTGACCTTTAATTTTTCAGGTCTGGCTGTCTTTGTGGCTGCAAAAGTTTGCAACTGCATTTTTAAAAGCCTTCAGTCTAATGAATTGTCCAATTTCATTCTTCTAATGCCTCTGACCCAACGCTGCCTTCTCCATCAGAAATTCTCTATTTGAGGATGTCTATTTCCTCAGTTAAGCTCTATAGCTTTTCTTCTTCCTTCCTATGTCTCTTCATGCAAGTGATTATCTCAGATGGGCTTTTCTTTACCCTTTAACATACATTAGTTGGTCCTAGAAAAGGGAAACCATTTAAATTGGCATTATTATGTGATTAATAACTTTATTATTTCTTTCATTCTTTAATTCTTTTATTCACTCATTAAACTAACATGTACATTTCATACTTGCAAAGAGCAAGGCACATGCTAGACCCACATGGACTTCAATAGAAGAAACAGACAATGAAGAACTTCAAGGAGCTCGAAGTCTAATGGAAGAGATATAACAGGAATATATAAAGTTAATAAAATAAAGGAAGTAGAGAAGGTGGTAAAAGAAATTCAGCAAAAAAGTTATGGAAGGTTAAAAAAAAAGCATGGGACTTGCAGTACCCTGAGAATCTAGGTTTAAAGGCTAGCTGGCTGTTTACTTCAGTCTTGAACCAGTTGCTTAACTCTCTGAGCTACTACATATTTAAAATGGAGGCAGTTCTATGTTCTTATTGGTTTGATTTTTAAAATTGTCTTGTTCATTAGATTCCACACAGAAACAGACTCATAGACAGAGAGCAGATGATAGCTAATGGCGGGGGAGGGGGTTAGGGGATGGAAGGGTTGAGCAAAAAGGAAAAAGGACTCATGGACAATAGTGTGTTTTTTGCTGGAGAGGTGGGTAGAAGGAGACTAAATTATAATGGGGAAAAAAGCAATAAAAATTAAATTTTAAAAAATTTGATAAGGCCTCATTGAAATGAAATACATGGAATTTCTTTATAAACTAAAGTTCAGGTAATTTTAAGAGAATTGACCACTACCTGGGAAGGGATACTTTCTTCAAGACAGTGGATAGCAATATATTGATTGAACAAGTTATTTACTTCTACACACCCTATTGAAAACTGTGTAACATGAGCAGAAGTATTCCAAAAGTTGTAGCTCAATTTTCTCAGTACATGCTTGTTTTGATGTCCACAGTATTTTTAAAAGAAAATTTGGAAGCTTTAGAAGGAAAGCATGCTTTCTAGCTCATCTAAGCCACCACTAGTTCTCTTCTGACCAGGCAAGAATTTACTTTACTGCTATCAGATAAACTTGCAAAGCTTTGAGTCTACTGAACAGACCCATACCCACCTAGTGCAGAGTCTACTGTATCCTATCATTCTGAGGGCATTCAGAAGCTCTACACACACTTACATGCATCAGCCTGGATTTGTTCCCTTGTCCTGTCTTTAAATGCTCTTCCCTGATCACTGCATCAATTACATCTTTCTCTTTTCTTTACTCTCTCCCTCCCTTTACACTCCCAGCCACCATTATCATCATATTTACTCCCACTATATTCTTTATAAATATACTTTAGAAGTTCAACAGCTTTAAGGAACTGTAGGTTATTAGAACAATGCTTAATCCTCTTGAAGTCTACAAACATGTCTCATACTCTGGGCTAGATTCTGGCATGTGAACAAGTAATTGCAGAGCATTGTGGCAGGTATGTTAATAGAGTCAACTGATTGCTTTGGAGAGATGAAAAAGAGAGTCATTCTTCCTGCCTGAGAAGGTCAGAGACAGCTTTGCAAATAGCATTTGAGGCCCAAGAACAGTGAGAAGAATTTCCAAATGAGAAAAAAGAGCATTTTCAGATAGAGGAGGTAGCTTAAAACAAAGGCATCAAGACATGAAAATTCAAGACATTGAAGAGTAAATTATTCATACACAGAACAGGTTAACAGACCACATGAGGTCTACTCTAAGGAAAATCTGCCTGTGCACATTAAGAAGGGCTTTACAGAGACTAGAGGTACCCTGCTTAGGGTTCCATCCACAACAAATATGTTAAGAGACTCCCCTATTATTCCTGTGAGGCAACTGCATATAATCTAAAACCTTGCAGCCCACCAGGGATGGTGGCCAGGGCATGTTCACCTTTGATTCTTGCTGCACCCATGGTACACACTACTAATCAATGAAGGCCTTTGTCTCTACTAAGTCTGGATACAGCCTCAGCATCCTCCCCCAGAGAGATTTCTATAAGGCCCACTATCAACCAGTCACAGATGGCACTTGAAATTAAACCATTGAGAGAGAGGGGTGACCCTAAAAGATACATTTATAACCCAGAATAAGTCCTTTCACTACACCCCTTATTTGGACCTGCGGAGCCCATGAATACATTTCTGCCTTATCTAGTTTAGTCTTTGTGACACTCTTGGGTGACTCTGAGTGGCCCTCTTGGGCAAGGGAGTCTGGACACTAAACACCTGGAAGAAAATGGCAAATTTCAGTCGCCCAAAATTCCAAATTTAGCCAAATAACCACATAACTGACTGGTTTTTAAAAGTGATAGCAGTTATCAATTTTAAATTAATAACAAATGTTAGCCCATATTACTTAATAAAGGCATTCTAGCAACACAATTAGTATAAACAGCCTGCACAGAACAAAGCTCCTAAATCAATTTACAAAGCTCCTATAGCATACCTGCAAATTAGCCATCAAAGCTGAAAATGCTTAGAAAAAAATCCACTTTCACACAGATTAAATTATTTCCTTTATAAGCATAAACAATTTGGAGAAGAAAAGCCCAGGACTGATTGCTCAGACTCTCCAGGGTGAGGAAACAAACACATTTTTTTTCCTATATTTTCAGCTTCACAAGGTAGTCTTTGCCAGCCCCCTGAGGAGCAACCTCAGAATCTGCTATGAGCTATAACAGCTGCCTGCCCACTGTCTCAGCAGCAAGAAATATGCTAGTCTGTGATTATCAACAGGGAAGAGGATCAAAAGGTTGAGAAATGATTAAGCAAGATACCATTTCTCCTAAACTGCTGAGGCCAAAACTGTTGAGGCCATGAATGATGGAAACCTGAGTAATCTCAAATTTCAATCAATTATATGTGCAACATCTAGTCTATGCTTCCACTGTGGGAAATCCTATTCCTCTAGTTTCTGGTCAAACTCACAACTGGAGCATATCGAAGTCAAGGTGATTTGTTGCTAGAACCTCTGCCTGACTAAGTATAAAATAAAATAAATAAAACCATAAAATGAAAAATGCCTACAACCTCATGGAAAGAGAAAGACAAGACCAAAAACATTCTCAGTCCAGCCCTGACTGGTGTGGCTCAATGGGTTGAGCATCATCCTGCAAACCAAAAGGTCACTGGTTTGTTTCCCAGTCAGGGCACGTGGTTGGGTTGTGGGCCAGGTCCCCAGATGGGGGTGTGTGAGAGGCAATTAATCGATGTTTCTCTCATTCATTGATGTTTCACTCTCTTTCTCCCTCTCTTACCCTTTCTCTAAAAATAAATAAATAAACTCTTAAAAACAAAGATTCTCAGTCTGTCATGCAAAAAGAGACAGGGAATAAGACAGGGAAGTTATGATTGGTATGAGAAAGATTACAGTGAGGAAAGATGACTGGCTTTCATCAGAGAATCCAAGTCCATGGAGGTGTGAGATGTAGAATGGAAATCACTCTGATTCTGCAGATGCTGGTTGGAATCTTGTCCTGCCACTTATGAGCTTTATGAGCCTGGAAGCATCACTCAACTCCACTGAAACACTCTGTTCTCATCTGTGCAAGTGAAATCTGTTTTGTGCTCTGTTTATTTACAGAATATTGATAAAGGAATAGGAGGGAGGACCAAATACCAGAACTGAAGGTAAAATTTATCCCATATATTTTCATTTAATCTTCATTGCAATCTTATGAAGTAGTTATTACACTTTTTTTTTTAATGAAGAACCTGAGATCTAGAGAGGTTAAGTGACATGTCTAATGTGACCCACCTGACAAGTGGCAGAAACAGAATTCAAGTCTTGATTAAAAAGTTAATGTCCTTGTCAATGCATGTGTCTGCCTCTTAAAGGAAGGACTGGGCCATGGTTGAGTTCCCTGGTATCCCTAGTACCTAATACATTTCTTACACAGTAAGCACTCAGTGTAGACTGGATAAATAAATGAATGTTTTTAACTATATACGAGGTCTCCCTGGAAAAAGCAGAGCCGTTGTTAATATAATGAGAACAGTTTGCATGACATCAATGTAAGCTGGAAGCCAAGTAAAGTAGACTGGAATGCACATGTATGAACAATGACAACTTCACTGTACTAGTCAGCAGGGACAGTAGACATCGTTGTGTGAGCATGTGTACTGTGTGGCTGTCACAATCAAAATAACTGAGCAAGTAGAGCAACAAATATGAATCAAATTTTTTGTTAATCTTGAACATGCCTCCATTGAAACTATTCAAGTGACTCAGAAGGCCACAGATATGGGCAACTAGTGACTGGCAGCTTCATCATGACAATGCACCTGCTCATACATCACGTCTCATGGAGAATTTTTGGAGAAATATCAAATCAACCATGTGAATTAGCCCCACAACAGCACAGATTTTGTGCCCTGTGACTTCTGGCTCTTCTCCAAACTAAAATCACCTTTGAAAGGCAAGAGATTTCAGACCATTGATAAGATTCATGAATATATGACGGGGCAACCGATGGCAACTGAGAGAACTGTGTGAGGTCCCAAGGTTCCTACTCCGAGGGGGACTGAGGCATCATTGTTCTATGTACAATGTTTCTTGTATCTTTTATCTTCTATCCTCTTCAATAAATGTTTCTATTTTTCATATTACATGGCTGGATACCTTTTGGACAGACCTCTTATATTAGTTGAGCTCAATCTAGCTAAATAAATATCGATTAAGTACACCCTATTTGTCAGACATTTTGTTTCTAGTTGGAAGCTAGACATTCGAAGATGAATAATAGGCACTTCCTGCCTTCAAAAAAGTCACAGTGTAGAGAAAGACACAGAAAAAACATCTACCCCCCACCAAAATCCACCTTCAATTCTGTCTTCTGTGATTTCAGAGAATTTATAGATTCTATTGTAAAGACATGCTGAAAGTGTTAGAAGTTGCTTCTTTAACAGTCTTTGCAGCTTAACCAGAACTGAGTAAGGGTCCTTAGCATGGCAAGCTGTGAGCCATGATGAGCTGAGAGAGCTGTTTTCACTTATCACTTTAGGATTGTTGCATAAATAATATTTGGGTCCCAAAGTTCAAGTCTGTAAGCTATGTGCAACCAAATATTTCCCATGCTTTTAAAGCCAGATTTTCTGTGTCTGGTTTGCTTTTGATTTATAAAATTAAACATCACTAACATTATTAAAATAAAGAAAGACTTTAAATGAAGTCAAAACTTATAGAGTAATATTCAGAGAAAGACAAGTATCATATGATTTCCCTTATATATGGAATCTAATGAACAAAATAAACTAACAAACAAAAAACAAACAGACTCATAGAGACAGAGAAAAGAATGACAGGTGTCAGAAGGAAGGCAGTTGAGGAGGAAGCTGGGTGGAAAAGGTGAAGGGATTAAGCAAAAACAAACAACATCACAGACACAGACAACAGTATGGCAATTGCCAGAGGAAAAGGGGGTGGGGAGGTAGAGGAGGGTAAGGATTGGATAAATGGTGATGGAATGAGACTTGAATTAGGGTGGAAAATACACAGTACAATATAAAAAGGATACATTATAAAATTATATACCTGAAACCTATATAATTTTATTAACTAGTGTCACCCCAATACATTCCATTAAAACAAACAAAAAATGTACAGAGGGCTCAAAATACAGTAAATTAAAGAAACCTGACAAGCACAAAGTAGTAATGATAATGCTACTTAATAGGAAGAGAGGTAGGTATCCTTGGGACTCACATGAGCAGTAAGGAGTCTGACAAATCTTTAGAAGGCAAATGCATCAAGAGCAAGTGAGTGAACTCTAAAAACGTTGTGAGCGCCTTGTCCAAAAATGATAATGGAAGAGAGACACATCACTGTCATGTTTACTGAAGATTTGCTAGGCTTACAGAGCAGGGAATTTTTATTAGATCTCTTCCTGATCAAAACAGAAGAATGTCCTCTTCTTCAATTTCTAGGCTCACCAAGCAGTTTTCAGTGATATAAAAATATTTAAAATAAATAAACAAGCTTGTTTAAATACATGTTCTAATATTATTTGGCCTTAATTCAGTCAGCCAGGTCATTTTGCATTAATTGCCTCAAGTAAGGGAAACACCAAAACAATCAAACAACCAAGAATCCAATTCTGTTATCTTAGTTGAAGAAACAGAAAGAATTCCCTGTGGATTTGAAGAACACCAAATGAGAAAATGCCAGAGCTTCCCACTTCCATGACTAAAAATCTCCTGGGCTAGGAGGAGAAGGACTTAGGAAGGGAATCAAGTAGTTTGTCATATTTGCAGATACTTGAAAAGCAGGGACTTCTCGGGCTTAGCACAGTGGTGGACCGGGGAGACAGAGGCCTCCCACATGGAACTGTATGATTCATTCACAGATGGAATCTGTAGCTCAGGGAGGTGGCCAATATGTCAGAGAAGAAATTACTACAAAGGTCATTTACTAGCTAAGTGCCTGGCATATATTGAAAGCAAATGATTATCAAGTAACCAAATAGGATCATATCTGGCAATACTACGAGCTTTCAGATTCTAGGTCTGGAGATCAGGCCCTGATGACAGTGACTAAACTAAAATGCCAAACCAGCATCTGGTTGATACAGTCTAAAGGATGGGACATTGGAAATGCCACATCTGTGAGAAATGTTATCAATCAACTAATAACAGGGAAGAGCAAAACTACACATTCAGGTTTCCACTTTGCTGTTTGTTAACAGCTGCTATAAGATCACTATTTCTCTGCATCTGGCTTCTTTCTAATCCATCCACGGTGCATGCTATATAAAATTGGACTTACAGGTCACAGATAACACTGTTATTTCTCTTCTAGGCTTCATGAAACGGACATGGCCATTAGGTGCTCTACTGAGAAACCTGTGGTGCCCGCAGTGCTGCCTCCTGCTCAGTGAGACACTTGCCCTATTTTAGGATTTCAGATGCAGTGAGCGTCACCTAACAGAGAGCTGGATAGGATCGCTGAGCCTTTTAGTGCCTTCATCTGTCACAGGCAGGCTGGCAAGGTTAAGATAGTCCCGTTTAATGCCATTTTTTAAATCAGTGTGGCCCTGGCAAACTGAAAGCTTCAACCTTATATAATCAAAATGCATAAAAAAAGCTCCTCCTTCCTCAATTTGGAATAGTGTTTCTATGAGATCTATATGTGTGACCCACTTTAAGAACCTGACACACAACCAAAAGCATGCAGAAAAGATCCTATATAAATCAAAAGATACATTAAAAGCTCCTGATGAAATTGTTGCTAAGAGAAACCTATAATAAATAACTTGGTATAAAAAATTTCTCCACTTTTTCTTCTAGACTATGATCTCCAAGGAAAGGGACTGTGTGTTCCCAACTCTTGAATTCCAGTGCCCAGCACTATGCGTGGCATGATGTGTGTGTGCCAAGTAGGCACTCATTCAGTGCTTAGTAACCAACTTAAGTAACCAGTGACTAATTTATCTATTTTGTGAATTTGATTTTGGTATCTCAGTACTAAGGATATTTTGGAATAATTCCTTTGGTTTGGTAAAAGTTATGTATTTTTTTTTAAAGTGCGGGGAAGATGCATAGTTCTAGATCAGGATATTAAAAAAGAAAGAATCATATACTAATCAGACAACCAAGACTTAATTACATATAGCACTTCCCCTACACCTATATGATCTGTCACTTTTGGGGGTAAAATGTGGCACAATGTCAGCACAACAATGGAACTACTCAATTCCACTGAAGAAGGGGATCTTACAAATAGGTGACTGTCAAGTGATTCTGGAAGATGAGAAAGTGTCCATCGGGTGTTCAGGGAGAGGAATGTTAGGCACTACCAGCTAAAGGATCAGTGTGATGCACAGTGGTGTGGGAATGTGAAACATCCTCAAGAATATGAGGATGTGCAGAGTTCAGAACACCTAGAGTTCTAGGTACTGAGGAAAAATATAAAGCCAGAGGGGTGTAAAAAAAGAAACCAGAGCTTTTAGGGTTTCATATGCCAATTAAGGAGTTTGAGTCTTTAGGCATGGACAACAGAAAGTAATTAAAGCTTCTGAGGATAGTAGGCATGGACAACAGAAAGTAATTAAAGCTTTTGAGGACAGTCCAGGAGAATCTCATAATTAGATTTATGTTTCAGGAAGATTCAGCAACAGAGAGAATAGATTGTGAACCTAGAGGCAGGGAGAATCTTAAAGATACTACCATGATATTTCTATGTGAGATGCAGTGAGTGTAAACCAAGGCAATAGGGGAGGGAATGGAGAAAGGGAACCGTTAGTTGCAACTTTCTTAATTAAGCAAGTAGAACATATGAGACTTGGGCATAAGAAAGGAAGAGCCAGAGGAGGGTATGAAGGTTTCCTAGTTAATTGCTTGCATAATTGAAGACATAAAAGTACAACCACAGAGCATGCAGTACAAATAATAGAGCAAGTGTTGATGGAAATATACAAAGGTTAATTTTATACATGTAAAGTATGGAGTAACTACACACCATCAAGGTGGATATATAAATTTATGAGTCAGCATTATCATTTCAAGCATTATATGATCAAATTATATCAGCCAATGAGAATAGATGGAGTATATCAAGACCCAGAGAAAACAGTGTTTTAGGAGTTGGTAGAAAAAGGGAAACCTGTGAAGCAGGATGAGCAACACTCAGAGAGGTCCAAGGTACACTTGGAAAAATGTCTTCCTCTCATTTTCTTCTCAATAAGATCTTGTTCTTCTCCAAGTTTTAGAAAGTGGCCAAGAAAAAGACTAGTCTAAGATATTCCAACTGACCTTCTGAAAGGTCTGCTAGGGTTCTTTTCCCCCCAGATGAAAACATTATGAGAGAATGACATAAGAATGCCTTGTTTTCTTTTCCTTAAGAGAAAAACATCTATTTGAATATCAAGCCAATTGATCACTTCTGAATTACTGCCCAGGAAACTCATACATTCCCACCTAGTAACAGCAGCTCTTTTGACCCTTCCTATTTATAATGTGATAAAGTAGAGATATTATAAGCTCAGATTCTTAATATCACTCCTCTTCCTTCAGGGGAAAATGTGCCCCTAAGAGAAGAGCCTATTACAAAGTTAACCTGAGTTGACCAAAAAGATAAAAAAGAAACAGAAGAGGAAGTAAACTCAGAATCTGTAATAAAGAAAAACAATTTCAGGTTCATTATATTCATTATTTAATTTATTTATCATCTTAAAAAATGCACTGGTATTGAATACAGAATGGAATCAGTTGACAATCACCACTGACAACCATGTGGGAAACAGTCTTGCAAGGGTGTGAGCTGGAGTACCCTCTGCTTCAGACCCACCTCTTCTCACTGTGCTCTCCATGCTTAAAATTATCTATATGTTTTCAACACTAGCTCCACATCACAATTTCCCAGGGACTTTTGAAAATTAATCACGCTCTTCTCCAGAGTTACCAAATCAAGATCTCAGGTGGGTTTCCTAGGTTTTCATTTTTATGCAGCACCACCGGTGATTCTGGTGCTGAGTCAGTACTGGAAACTGCTGATGATGTGTTCCCGGGCCTTCTGGAGAGCATCTGTCGGGCTGGTGTGGAAAGCTACTACAGAGACAGCAGCTAAAACACCCAATACCTGGCCCAGGAGGTCCAAAGGTCACTACACATTTTAGAAGCTTTCTTTTGTACTCAAACTTTTAGAAAGCTATAGTGAAGCTCAAAGAAACCAGAACAGTGATGGCAGTTATTAACCATACTGGTGAAGGCAGTTATTAAGTAGAAATAAAACCAAGATGTCAAAGAGTTATCTGCACCTTCAGGTTAATTTTATCATTATTCACTATGGCCAAAATATATAAACAATGCAATGTCCATCAACAAATGAATGGATAAAGAAAATGTGCTATATAGGTATAATGGCATAATCAACCTGGAAGACATGATGCTAAATGAAATAAGCCCATTACAGAAGGACAAATACTGCATGATCTCCCACACATTAGGTATCTAAAAGAGCTAAACTCATAGCCGCAGGGGTTGGGAGAGGGAAAATGGGGAATTGTTGATTAATGAGTATAAAGTTTTAGTTATGCAAAATAAATGAGTTCTAGGGATTCACTGTTCACCATAGTACTCAGTCAACAATATGGTATTGCACACTTTTAAAAAAATGTTAAAAGGATAAATTTCACATTGTGTTCTTACTACAACATACACACACACACATGTACACACACAAAAACACACAAAAACACAAGGGAATTTTTGGATATGTTAAGTACCTCATTGTGATGATAGTGTATGCATATGTCCAAACTTGTCAAAATGTATACATTAAATATGAGCAATTTCGTAGATCAATTATACCTTAACAGAGCTTAAAAATAAAAGTGAGACTTTTTAATGTGTAAAAAAGAAAACTGAAAGGGACTATGACAGTTTTAAGATTCCTGGTAGGATAAAAATGTTATTAGATTCACATGCCCTAAACCTAGCTATAGACTACATGTTTCCAATAGTTTGTTTAGATCTACTTTACTCAGTTAATGCAGTATTTTAAAATTTCACTAAAATGCTTATATCCTATCTTACTCCTCTAGAGACATACTTCTTGACTTTATCAGTACTCTTGGATCCATGGCTGTGTGCCTTTCCTGATCATGTATTAGAACATGCTTGGTGCTGGCAAGCAATGCTTCTGATCCATGAATACTAGGGGTGTGTGATATGATTTACTTTCCCAGGTATGGAAGTAGATTTTTTATTGATTCATCTATACTCTTTCAATCAGTGTCGTCGTGTTCCTCAGGCAATGTTGCAAGTGAGCTAGCAAAGAGATGTCAAATGGGACTGCGAAAGAATCATCCTCTCAAAAGGCTCTGTGTCAAACACTGTTCTAGGAAGCATCAGTACTAAGAAATACATAACAGAGTCCTTGTCCTGGAGACTCTTGCTGGTAGTTTAGGATACAGTCATGTAAACAGATGAATACATCAGTGTGTAAATGCTGCAATAGAGGTATTTACATCATGCTATCATAGCGAAGAGTAAGCAGTGCCAAGTTCTACCCAGTGAGGTCAGCAATGAGTTCATAAAATAGACAACACTGAAGTTGTATCTTGAAGGTTGAATTAGTATTTAGTTCCCTCTAATTTTTATTGCTTTTGGTGAGCTATAATATGCCAGAACTTCATATGTAAGCATGAAATGCATAGTCTCCCATTCTCAAAGTCTTACTCTCTTTACAGTGTCCTCACAAGGTAAATTACACTACATGAGAGATCTAACTTAAGCTAACAAATGGTTATCCTTCACATCTGAACAAAGGTCGAACCTTAAAAAAGAGACTGATAATAAGTAGCTGCAATATATAGATGGTATTTTATGTGGGAAAATCAAGACCTTTAGTAAGGTGACAACAACAAAAAGACATGTTAAACTTTTGTTCCTAGATTCAAATCTTGTCTGATTTATTATTATTTTTTTTTTTGGTTTTTCAATTACAGTTGTCCCATTTTCCCCCATTTCTCTCCCCCACTCAGCCCACCCCCTCTCCCGCAATCATATCCCTCCCCGTTGTCCATGTCCATGAGTCATTTATACAGGTTCTTTGACCAAATCCTTCCCTTACTTATCCCCCATCTCTTCCTCTCCCCTCCCCGCTATTGACTGCTATTCTGCTCTTTGTTCTATTTAGTTCCTTTGTTTGTGTTGTTCTTTAGTTTCCTGTATTCGGTGATATCATATGGTATTTTTCTTTCTTTGCCTGGCTTATTTCACTAAGCATAATTCTCTCTAGTTCCATCCATATTGTTGCAAATGGCAGGAGTTCCTTCTTTCTTTCTGCTACATGGAACTCCATTGTGTAAATGTACCACAGTTTTTTGATCCACTCATCTACAGATGGGCACTTAGGTTGTTTCCAGCACTTAGCCATTGTAAACAGTGCTGCAATGAACATAGGGGTGCATAAGTTCTTTTGAATTGGTGTTTTAAGATTCTTCGGGTATAATCCTAGTAGTAGTGGAGTTGTTGGTTCAAAAGGCAGTTCCATTTTTAATCTTTTGAGATAATTTCATACTGTTTTCCATAGTGACTGCACCAGTCTGCATTCCCACCAACAGTGCAGTAGGGTTCCCGTTTCTCCACATCCTCGCCAGCACTTGTTGTTTGTTGATTTATTGATGATGGCCATTCTGAATGGTGTAAAATGGTATCTCATTGTGGTTTTTATTTGCATCTCCCTGATGGCTCATGATGTTGAGCATTTTTTCATGTGTCTATGGACCTTCTGTATGTCCTCTTCAGAGAAGTGTTTGTTCAGGTCCTTTGCCCATTTTTTAATTGGGTTGTCTGTTTTCTTGATGTTGAGTCATATAAGCTCTTTATATATTTTGGAAATCAGTCCCCTGTCTGTGATGTCATTGGCAAATATGTTTTCCCATATGGTTGGTTTCCTTTTCATCTTGCTGATGTTTTCTTTTGCTGAGCAGAAACTCTTTAGTTTGATGTAATTCCATTTATTTATTTTTTCCTTTATTTCTCTTGCTTTAGGAGATGTATCCGTGAAGAAATTGTTACGTGAGATATCTGATATCTTCTTGCCTATGTTTTTCTCTAGGACTTTTATGGTGTCATGGCTTACGTTTAAGTCTTTAATCCATCTTGAGTTTATTCTCGTGTGTGGTGTAAGTTGGTGGTCTAGTTTCATTTTTTTGCAGGTCCCTATCCAGTTCTCCCAGCACCATTTGGTAAAGAGGCTCTTCTCACTCCATTTTATGTTCCTTCCTCCTTTATCAAATATTAGTTGACCATAGAGGCCTGAGTTTATTTCTGGACTCTCTATTCTGTTCCACTGATCTATATGTCTGTTCTTATGCCAGTACCAGACTGTGTTGATCACAGTGGCTTTGTAGTATTGTTTGATATCTGGTGTTGTGATTCCTCCTGCTGTGTTCTTCTGTCTCAAGATTGCTTTTGCTATTTGGGGTCTTTTTTGGTTCCATGTGAATTTATAGAGTATTTGTTCTAGGTCTGTGAAATATGTCATTGGTATTTTAATAGGGATTGCATTGAATCTGTAAATTGCTTTGGGTAGTATGGCCATTTTGATGATGTTGATTCTTCCCATCCAAGAACATGTCATTTGCTTCCATTTATTTGTATCTTCCTTAATTTCTTTCTTCAATGTTATGTAATTTTCAGAGAACAGGTCTTTTATCTCTTTGGTTAAGTTTACTCCTAGGTACTTTATTTTTCTTGTTGCTATAGTAAATGGTATTTAATTTTTTATCTCTGTCTCTGATATTTTGTTGTTGGTGTACAGAAATGCCCTATATTTCTGTATATTTATTTTGTACCCTGCTATTTTGCCAAATTCACTTATTATATCGAGTAGGCTTTTAGTAGAGTTTATAGGGTTTTCTAGGTATACTATCATGTCATCTGCATATAGTAATAGTTTTATTTCTTCTTTCCCAATTTGGATGCCTTTTATTTCTTTGTCTTGTCTGATTGCTGTGGATAGGACTTCCAACACTATGTTGAAAAGAAGTGGAGAGAGTGGACAGCCTTGTCTAGTTCCTGATTTCAGGGGGAATGTTTTCAGTTTTTGTCCATTGAGTATGATGTTGGCTTCAGGCTTCTCATATATAGTCTTAATTATGTTAAGGTATGCTCCCTCTATTCCCATTTTGCTGAGTGTTTTCATCATAAATGGGTGCTGTACTTTATCAAATGCTTTTTCTGCATCTATTGATATGATCATGTGATTTTTGTCTTTCATTTTCTTTAGATGGTGTATTATATTTATTGATTTGTGAATATTAAACCATCTTGCATCCCTGGGATGAATCCCACTTGATCGTGGTGTATGATCAAAATGTATTGCTGGATCCTGTTTGCCAATATTTTATTGAGGATTTTAGCATCTATGTTCATCAGTGACATTGGCCTGTAGATTTCTTTCTTTGTTTTGTCTTCACCTGGTTTTGGGATTAGGGTAATACTGGCTTCATAGAAGGAGTTTGAGATTTTTCCCTCGTTTTGAATTTTTTGGAATAGTTTGAGGAGGGTAGGAGTTAGTTCTTTCCTAAATGTTTTGTAAAATTCACCTGTGAAGCCATCTGGTAAAGGGCTTTTGTGTGCAGGGAGATTTTTGATTACTGTTTCAATTTCCTTCTTTGTTATTGGTCTGTTGAGACTTTCCACTTCTTCTTGATTCAGTTTTGGAAGGCTGTATGTTTCTAGAAATTTGTCCAGTTCTTCTAGATTGTCAAATTTATTGCCATACAGTTGTCTGTAGTAATTTCTAACTATCATTTGTATTTCTGTGGTATCAGTCATGATTTCTCCTCTTTCATTTCTGATTTTGTTTATTTGGGTCTGCTCTCTTTTTTTTTTTTTTTTTTTTTTTTGATTAGACTGGCTAGAGGCTTGTCGATTTTGTTTATTTTTTCGAAGAACCAGCTTCTAGTTTTGTTGATCTTTTAGATTGTTTGTTTAGTCTCTATGTCATTTAGTTCTGCTCTGAACTTGATGATTTCGTTCCTTCTTCTTGCCCTAGGCTTTGTTTGTTGTTGTTGTTCTAGTTCTTGTAGCTTCATGGTTAGGTTTTTTATTTGAGATTCTTCTATCCTTTTCAGATAGGCCTGTACTGCTATGAACTTCCCTCTCAGGACTGCTTTTGCTGTGTCCCACAGGTTTTGGGCTGTTGTGTGCACATTATCATTAGTTTCCTGAAATTTCTTGATTTCTTTTTTGATGTCATTGTTAATCCATTCATTATTTAATAGCATGTTATTCAATCTCCATGAGTTTGGGTGTCTTTGATTTTTTTCTCTGAGGTTGACTTCTAGTTTCAAGGCATTGTGATCTGAAAAGATGCTTGATATGATTTCAATTTTCTTGAATTTGTTGAGGTTTGTTTTGTGTCTATCATGTGCTCTATTTTTGAAAATGCCCCATGTGCATTTGAAAAGAATGTATATATTGCTTCTTTGGGGTGGAAAGTTCTATATATATATCAGTTAGGTCCATGTGGTTTAGTGTGTTGTTCAATGCCTGTATATCCTTGGTGTTTCTTTGCTTTGATGATCTGTCTATTGTTGATAATGGAGTGTTGAAGTCCCCTACTATGAGTGTGTTGTTGTTGATATCCTTCTTGTGGTCTTCTAGTATTTGCTTTATGTATTTGGGTGCTCCTATGTTGGGTGCATGTATGTTTATCAAAGTCATATCTTCTTGATGGATTGTTCCTTTAAGTATTATGAAATGTCATTCTTTGTCTCTTTTTATTGCCCTTGCTTTGAAATCCGTTTTGTCTGATATGAGGACTGCTACCCCGGCTTTTTTTTCCGGTCCGTTTGCTTGGAAGATTTTTTTATATCCCTTTACTTTCAGTCTGTGTAAATCTTTTGTTTTGAGGTGTGTTTCTTGTAGACAGCAAATATATGGGTCCTGTTTTCTTATCCATTCCGTTACCCTATGTCTTTTAATTGAAGCATTTAATCCATTTACATTTAAAGTTATTATTGACATGTATTTATTCATTGCCCTTTGTACCTCTGTTCCTCTCCTCTCTTTTTCTTTTTTTTTCTTTTCTTCTTTATTCTTAGAACACTCCCTTTAGCATCTCTTGCAATGCTGGTTTGGTGGAGATGTATTCTTTTAGTCTTCCTTTGTCTGAGAAACTCCTTATTTCACCTTCTATTTTGAATGAGAGCCTTGCTGGGTAGAGTATTCTTTGTTGTAGGTCTTTGTTTTTCATTGCTTGAAATATTTTTGACCATTCCCTTCTGGCTTGTAATGTTTTTGTTGAGAAATCGGTTGATAGCCTTATCGGAGCTCCCTTGTATGTTATTTGCTGTTTTTCTCTTGCTGCTTTTAGGATTCTCTCTTTGTCTTGAAATGTTGCCATTTTAACTATGATGTGCCTTGGAGTGGGTTTTTGGGGGTTCCTCTTCATTGGAACTCTCTGTGCTTCCTGAACTTGTATAACTTTTTCTTTCATCAGGTTCGGAAAATTTTCTGTCACTATTTCTCCTATCAGTTTTTCAATTCCATGCTCCTTTTCTTCTCCCTCTCTAATTCCAATGATCCTGATAATATTTCTTCTCATGCTATCCTGTAATTCCCTTACATCTTGTTCATATTTTTTCATTCTTTTTTCATTTTGCTGTATTGTCTGGGACAATTTCTATACATTATCTTCTAACTCACTAACCCGATCCTCTGCTTCGTTTAGTCTGCTTTTGACTGATTCTACTGTGTTTTTCAGTTCAGAGATTGAATTCTTCAATTCTTCCTGGTTCTTGTTAACAGTTTCTATGTCTTTTTTTTATGCTGGTGTAGTTCTCTGCAAGTTCCCTGTAATTTTCTTGGAGCTGCTCGTAACTTCCTTGGAGGTTGTCATAGTTGTTTTTAAGGATGTCGAATATATTGAGCTTCTTTACCACCATTGTTTTGAATTCCATGTCTGACATTTGGGCTATGTCTATTTCATCTATCTCTCTTTCTGAGGATTCCTCTTTTCTTTTCATTGAGGGGTATTTTTGCATCTTACCATGTTGGATTCTTCTTGTTTGTTTTTATTTATTTATTTGTTTGTTTTGGGGGGTGGTCTCCTTTGACTTCCCTCCTTTGTGGTGTGAGATTCTTTATGGGAGATCTGGGGGTTTCAGTGGTTCAGTCTCTTTGATGTCCTGAGCCTGATATTCTTGGGTTATCCTTTATGTTGTTTGTTTATGCTGTCTGGTTATATTTCAGATGTTCTTTGGTAGGATCTTCCTTCTGGCTAGTTGATTGAGAGTCACTCTATCCACTTTGTCTTGAGTTCTTCTGTGGAGATGCTGTTAAAAACATAAACACACAGCCCAGGCAGGAGACCTACACCCCCCAAAAATATCCCCCACCCTCTATCCTGTTATTGTCAGCCAACGAGCCTGTATTAATATAAATGTAAAGAGATTAGAGCTTTTATACTATAAGAAGAATAGATAAGAGTTGTTTTTATGGAGGAAAAATATAATTTTTGATAGAGGGGATGATAGATTAATAATAGTTGAGACTATGCAAGCCAGTAGGTAATATTTACATTGCATGTTAATAAAAATAGAAGAAAAGGATGGGAAAATGCATAATATAGTAAGAAAGTGGGATTGTATTGTATTGGATTTATATAGTAATTATATTCTATTATTTAGAGTGATAGGGGGGCTAAACAAGACACACAAACAAATAAACAATGATTAAAGAGAAAGGATGATAAGGAGAGGTTATATGCAACACATTAAAGATATAGTTTGTTTTTATTTTCCTCTTTTCTTCCCCTCCTGTCCTCTCCTCCTCTCTACTTTTTTTTTTTTTTTTTTTTTTTTTTGGAAGGGGGGAAAAAAAGGAAAAAAGAAAAAACCAACAACAACAAGAAAAAAGAAGAAAGAAAGAGAGAAAAGAAAGAAGAAAGAAGAAAGAAAAAATGAAAAAAAAAACAAAAAACAAGAAAAAAGAAGAAAGAAGAAAGAAAGAAAGAAGAGAGAGAAAAAAAAATGAATGTTTTTACTCAGTTCAGCCTTGGTGTGTCATCTTCTTTTTCTGCATCCACAGCTGGTCTAGTGTGGCGGTTCAGAGGTTCTTGTTTCTTGTAGCAATGGTGTGCGCCCGCGGTTGCCGGCATGGCACGCTCCCTTGCTGCCCGCTGGAGCCAGTTAAGGTGTCCTTGCGCGCGAGCCCCTGCACAGGCGGGGCGGCCGAGAGCTTGCCCCGCGATTGGCGCCTATGGTTGCCGGGCCGAGGTGGTTCCACGTTCACATGCCCATGCCCTTAGTCCCGCTGAGCCGAGCTCCGGGAGTTGGTCTCTCGCCTCTTAGGGCAGGGCCAGGGACACTTGTGCTCAGTGGAAGTGAGCGTCCGTGAGTCACTGCTGCCCGCTGTTCCCGTGCCGCAGCCGCCCGCCTTCCCTCACCCATCTGGGCGGGCACAAACAGAGCCTGCGCTAGTGGTCTGCTTTCCGGCCTGGGGCCCGGCACCCACGGGAGCTGGCTAGGGGTATCTGCGCACGGTCCTCTGCGTGTACAGTGGGCCCTCCCTGTGCCCGTTGGGGCACTGATCTTATGTCCATTGGGGAGTGTCCGAGGGACGCCTGGACTCACGGCCCCGCGCACCTGGGCCAGTGAGTGAGAGCACTTCCCTATGTGCGCCCCCGCGATCCAAGGGGAGGGTTGGGGAGTGGATGAGTGCGCCACTGCACCTGCACTCCTCAAGAACGGCCTCCCACCCCCAAACTTTCCTCCCCTCTCCACCGTCCACTAGAGAAAAATATAAAGGAGAACTATGTTCTCACTTGCCCGGCAGCACGCTGTCTCCTGCCCTTCAGTGCCAATACCACTTGGTGGAGTCCCTTCTCTGCCAGCGGGCAGAGATCCGCTCTCCTCCCGACTCCTCTCCAGGGTAGCCTGTGGTTGCCAAAAAGCCTTTGTGTACTTCCAGCCACAGCTCGGACAGCCGCCCCAGTCAGGAATCCCGTTTCGTCCCCTTTTCCTCCGCTATCCTCACTAAACAGGTTGTTCCCAGATGGATTTTCCCTAATCTAGCAGTGCCTTGGCTCGACTCCTGCCAGTGTCCAGCTGCTCACTGAGATGTTCTGTCTGCAATTAGCCCAAACTGCAGACGGGTCTCGGGAGCCTGAAAGCGCAGCCTCCCCTCACTCCTCCAACATCTTCCCGCCTGATTTGTATTTTTAGAAATATGATGTTGTTTGAGCTATTTCACTATGATAAATAGAATAATGCCACCATCACCCTCCCCAGAAAGATATCCACATACTAATCTTCATAAACTTTGAATATGTTACCTTATATGGCAAAAGGGAGTTTGTAGATGTTATTAAGTTAAGGAGCTTGACATGAGAAAATAATCATCTTGGGTTATCCAACTGAGCCTAATGTAATCACAAGATTATACAAGAGAGACAGGCAGGTCAGAGTCAGAAAAGAGGATGCGATGATGGAGGAAGTTGGAGAAGAGCAGTTGAAGGTGGAGGAAGGAGGCACAGAATAAGGAATGCAAGTGGCTCCTAGAAACTGGAAAGAGCCTTTTCTGGAACCTCTACAAGTAATGCAGCTGACACTGACTTTTATCCCCCTAAGACTTGTTTCTGACTCTGATCTCAAAAAATGTAAGATAGAGTTGTGTTGTTTTAAACCACCACGTTTGTGGTAATTCATTACAGCAACATTATTAAAGTAAGGCATTTAACACATTTGTAAACTAATACATTTGGCTACCTGAAAGAGCAGCCAAATTAGAATTTAAAGTATAAAAAGCCATATAATTCTGCATCACTTATACCATTTCTATGTAAGAGGAAAAAACTTTCCTGAATGGACTGGAGAGAGGGTTACTCAATCCTGGTTATTATTCTGAAATGTTGTCATCCTCAGTAAAGCTATAGCAACTGTGCTGTTCTCTATAGAATTTTCCAAAAGTATGTTGAGCTCCACTGAACAGCATACAGCCTTCAGGTTCTTTAACAATCTTTCCTGAAAAAAATAACTTGAATCTGAATAATGTTATGGATAAGCTAATTGCTCCTCATCTGAATAAAGTAATCACATCAAATGACAACTGAGGCATGGCCATTGGTATAATGTCAGTCTACAAGACAATGGGCTGGACAATATTGTGACAGTCAAATCCCAAAGATACTACCCTTCACCTTAACCTTATGTAAATAAAACACTCAAAGAAAGTAGAAAAGCACAAGACACAGAGGTTAAAAGCCCTAGAGAGAGCTAAACCTTGGCCTCTTCTACCCTTTTTCCTAGTTAACAAGAGCACTGATGAAACTTCTTGGCTTCAAGAAACCAGCCACAGCTTCCAGGTTTCTTAACTGGTTTTCCAAAAAGATAATGGTAGCATCAGGCACATGAACTATCAATGAAATCAAAGAATTCTAGGAGGAGATACTTTTTTTGTGATGAGATTTTATAAAAAGGATATGGACTGAAATAGGGTGTTATATTTGTTTGTAAGTACTGCTGAACATCACAGTGTTTGTATACTTCATTCAAATATCATTTAACATATATATATATATATATATATATATATATATATATATATATATATATATAATATTTCAGTTACTGTGCTTGGAGCTAGAACTAGAGCAATGTTCAAGAAACAATGTGTTCCTAGCTTCACCAAGCTTAAAGGCTAACAGAAAAAACTACAAAGGACTCCAAGAATGTATAAAAGAAAATCCTGACTAGTTTGTGGCTAGTCAAGTGTGTTAGTTGCCTCAGGCTGCCAAAACAAAATACCATAGATTGGGTGACATAAAATAGAGACTTATTTTTTCATAGTTCTGGAGACTAGAAGCCTAAGATCAGGGTGTCAGCATGGTTGGTTTCTCGTGAGGGCTTACTGCCTGACTTGCAGACAGCTGCCTTCTTATTGTGTTCTCACATGGCAGAGAGAGAAAGAAAGAGAGATGGTTCTTTGGTATTTCTTACAAGGTCACTCAGCCCCTCATGAGCTGATCTAAAACTAATAACCTCCCAAAGGCCTATCACCAAATACCATCACACTGGAAATTAAAGCTTCAACATGTAAATTCAGGAAAGGGGCAGAGGCACAAAATTCAATTCATAGTATCAAGGAAGGCTTCCTTTGGAGATGTATGAATTAAGGTGACAATAAGAGTAGAAAATCCTTTGGAGAATGTTCCAGCTAAATAAAAAAGCATGTGCAAAGATTCTAATAGGAGAAGAAACATGATATATTTAAGAAACTGAAAGAAAAGGCAATGAGGCATAAGATGAGGCTGGCAGGAGGTGATAACCCAGCATTTTGTGGGCTATCATTAAAGGTTTTATGTAGTACATCTGAAAAAAAAAAAAAAAGAAATGCTATCAACAAATATTAAGCAGGGACAAATTGTGATCAGATCTGTCACTTACAAGTCTCACTCTGGCTTCTATGGGAAAAATGACTGGCATGGGATAAGACTGATTTGTGGAGACAAGTCAGCTTTTCATGTGAGAGATGATGGTGGGTGAATTAGATTGATAGCCATGGGGACAGAGAGAAAAGGATGCATTCAAGAAATATTTAGGAGTTAAAATTGACTATATGTGAAAGGTAGTGAGAGAAAAAAATGAGTCCTTTGGCATGACCAAATGTCAAATGATGGCAGCTATCCCTCAGATAGAAATCACTGGAGAAGTAGATTTACTAAGCAGAAAATCATAAACTCAGTTCTGGATACATCGATTTTGATGTTTCTATAAGGCAGCGGTTCTCAACCTGTGGGTTGTGACACCTTTGGGGGTCAAATGACCCTTTCACAGGGGTCGCCTAAGACCATCAGAAAACACATATATAATTACATATTGTTTTTGTGATTAATCACTATGCTTTAGTTATGGTTGGGGGTCACCACAACATGAGGAACTGTATTAAAGGGTCGCAGCATTAGGAAGGTTGAGAACCACTGCTATAAGGCATCAGAGTAAAATTGCTGAGAAGGTAAAAGGACATTAAGGTGAGCAGTTCAGAATAGAGCTAGGTGATATGAATTTGGATAAATAAGCAATAATTGATGCTATGATGTAAATGAGATCACTTTGGGAGAGGGTTTAGAATAAGAGTGCTGAGGACCTCAGTTGTAAAAATATACAGCATATGAGTCAGAGTCGGCAGCCATCCGTCTCGAGAGACGATGGTGTAGCTTCTTAAGAGTCTATCTGCACAGCAGAGAATGGTTGTGCAGTCCGACTTGGGAGTGACACGGTATCTGTCTCCTCCCGTGTTGAATCGACATCTTGCGATGACGCTGGAGTGTCCTCTCCAGTGAAGCTGAAGCTACAGAGCCTGGGCAGGGTGATATGGAGGGTCTGCTGTTGCCCATGCAGCAGACCCCCCCTCTCTTCGCAGTTGAAGGATCCAAGGGAAAGACGGAGTCAATACAGCTTGGTTTCAGGTGTGCCGCAGGAGTTGCCGGTGTTGACTACAACGTCAAACCGCCTTAGGGACTCCGGCTCCGGATTTTCTGTCGGGGTTTACTCCCTTAGCCTTTCCCCTGAAGAGGTATGCCGCAAGGCAGCGGAGGTTTTTTGGAGTCAGAGTTTTCCTTCTCTGATGTGCCCTGACTGGAAGATCGAACCAGCGACACTTAGCTCGCAGGCCGACGCTCAATCCACTGAGCCAAACCAGCCAGGGTTACAGCATATGACTAAATGGATTATTAAGAACTCTAGAGCTTTGAATCTGATATGAATACTAGAGCTCCTAGGGGAGGAACACTTGATGATACTTCATCATCTATGAACATCTAGATCTTCCTTTCTCCTGCCAAGTAGTCCTATGTGTCTATAGTAACTACTTTCTCTCATTGTTCTCATATAGAATCTAACAGGAACAAATGACTTTCAATAAAAGTACAATAAAAATCATAATTCCTTTTCCTTTTCATATGCAGTTCATCCCCTTTTTTTGTTCCTTGATATTTTCCAGAACCCATATTTCAGATGAAGTCACTTAAAATGAGAGAAGTTAAGCAACTTGCCCAAGAATATAGAGCTAATATAGCAGCTCTTTTCAATATAGCAAGCTGCCAGCTCATTATTTTGGATAATAACAAATAAAGTGTGGGGCTTCCAGTCAAGATGGCTGCATAAATAAACACAACTTGCCTCTTTGCACAACTATATCAAAATTACAACTAAAATATAGAACAACCATTACTCAGAACCATCAAAAATCAAGTTGAATGGAAGTCTGACAACTATGGAATTAAAGAAACCACATCCATCCAGACTGGGAGGAGGGGAGGAGACATGGAATGCACTGATCCCACACCCACATGTGGCAGATAAAAGTTCGGGAGGGATATTTTGGGAGTGAGGAGCCCCAGGCCTACACCAGGCCCACTAGCCCAAGGTTCCAGTGCCAAGAAGATAAGTCCCCATAACTTCTGGCTGCAAAAACCAAGGGGTCTAAGTCAGTGGAAGAAACATCTGGAGTCCCAACCAGTTTATCTTAAAGAACCAACACACCGAGTTACTCAGAGTGTCTCTGAGATCCAGCTCCAGGGTAGCAGTTTGAAAGGCACCAATGACAGACACACAGGGAGGAACTGAAGTATCTGGCATCAAGGCAAGAGCTGGGGGACTGTTTTCTCCCAGATAGAGAGGTGAGGAAAGGCCATTGTCCATTTTCTGAACACTCCCCCCACAGAGCCAAAGAGGTGGCAGATGGGTACCATATCTGAGAATCCATCAACCTGGCTAACACTGTTTGCCCCACCCTGGAGATCCCTTGAGGCTCCATCCCATCCAACTAATGGCCCAACCAAAGCTGTTAACAGAGACTTTCCATATGAATGGCTGGTGTTGGCTCATGCTTTACAACTTCCTAAGTCCTATCAAATGAGCAGCCTCTGAGCCCCCAGCCTCCTGTACCTCTTTCTAAGTAGCCCCAGACACAGCACTAGCAGCAGCCAGCCTAGGTTCAAAGCTTGGCTTTGAATGGAAAACTCCAGACCCAGCACAAGTAGCAACCATCTCAGATTGTTTCATAGCTCAGGCAGGATGACCCGAGAAAAACATAGGTGGGAGCTGACCTTAGCCTGCATCACCCAGGAAACACAATGGCCTGCACAGCTTGTGGACAGCTACAGACCATATCAAAGCACCACCACCCAGCTCCTGCCCAGCTTATCCTCCATGGAGGGTGGACATTGATGGTCAGTGGTCACAGCCAGTCCTTGCAGCTGACTAGCCTGGGTAAATTTCATTGGCTTGCCAATAGCAATCAAGGCTCAACCACAAGAGTAGGGTATATTCAGCCCAGATAAAGGGGGTATCTTGAATACCCAGCTCTGCTGAGAGGGGAGGCTGTGCCAGTGGACCCTACAGGACACCTACTATATTTGTCCACACTACCAAGACAGGGAGTCAAAGCAGCTCTACCTAGTACATAGAGACAAACACAGGGAAGTTGCTAAAATGAGGAGACAAAGAAACAAGGCCCAAATGAAAGAACAGAACAGGACTCCAGAAAAAGGACTAAATAAAGGGAGGTAAGCAATCAATCAGATACAGAGTTCAAAACACTAGTTATAAGGGTGCTGAAGGAACTTAGTGAGGACCCCAACAGCATAAAAAAAGATCCAGTCAGAAATGAAGTATACACTAATTGAAAAAAAGAACAATTTATAGGGAAATAACAATAAAGTGTATGAAGGTGAGAATCAAATCAATGATTTGGGACAAAAGGAAATTAAAAAACAACCAATTGGAACTAAAAGAAGAAAAAGGATTTTAAAAAATGGGGATAGTATAAGTAGCCTCTGGGACAACTTCAAGCATTCCAACATTCATGTCAAAGAGGTTTCAGAAGGAGAAGAGAAAGAGCAAGAAATTGAAAATATATTTGTACAAATAAAGAGAGAAAACTTCCTTGATTTGGTGAAGAAAATAGACATGCAAGTCCAAGAACCACAGAGAGTCCTGACAAGATGGATGCAAAGAGGCCCATTCCAAGACACAACATAATTAAAATGACAAAGATTAAAGATAAAGAATATTAAAAGCAGCAAGAGAAAAGCAGATAATTACCTACAAAGGGGTTCCCATAAGACTGTCAGCTGATCTCTCAAAAGAAAATTTGCAGGTTAGAAGGGACTGGCAAGAAGTATTCAAAATGATGAAAAGAAAGGAGCTACAGCCGAGATTACTCTATCTGCAAAGCTACAATTTAGAATCAAAGGGCAGATGGAGTGCTTCCCAGAGCAGGTAAAGCTAAAGGAGATCATCATCAACAAACCATTACTACATGAAATGTTCAAGGGACTTATTTAAGAAAAAGATTAAAACTATGAACATTAAAATGGGACTTCCAGCCAAGATGGAGGCATAGAAAAACACGCTTTGTCTCCCTCTAGAACTAAGCAGGACTACAACTAATGCAAAACTAAAAATAATAAGAAGTTCCTGAACATAAAGCTACATGGAAGTCCATCGTATGAAGTCATAAACAAGTGGTGCTCATCCGGACAGGTAGGAAGCGCAAGCCTGCAGCTGAGAAAGATCGAACTGTGCTGGAGGCAGCAGCCACAGCGGCGAACGGCGGGACCTGGTGAGCAGACGCCTGTGTTTGGGGGGAGGAGAGAGGCGCCTGGGGGCCGGCCCCAGCTGCAGACCAAATCCTTCAGCTTGTGATTCCAACGCCGGAGAGGGCGGACCCCGTTGAGAGGGGGCCCTGTTTGCCAGCGGAGAGTAACAGCGGGAATCCATCTTGGACCCCCCGCCCCCACGCAAATCGCCACAGGGTGGTTAGAAAGGTCTCCAGGTTGTGACAGGCAAACAGGCTCCACCCAATACAGCGTAGGAGGTGTGACAGCGCCCCACCCAAGAGGGAAAGATAAACAAAACGGTCAGAATGGCAGAATTAATGATTAAAATACCAATCACAGAACTAATGAAAAAACAAATAAAAGCCTTGACCAAGGAACAAATAGGGAATCTTTCGGAAGCTCAGTTTAGAGTTATAGTCATATGACAGCTTACAGACCTAACAGTGGGGTTGAATCAAGACCGGGAAGGAATGAAGGCTCACCCTGCTGAAATGAACAAAAATACATACAAGACAAGTGCTGAGGAAGGGAAAGCCGGGGATCAAATCAACAAATCAGAACATAGGAAGGGAACAAAAAGTCAACCAGTGCAGAAAGAGGAAACGAAGAGTGAAGAATATGATAAGAGGCTCAGAAACCTCTGGGACAGCTATAAGAGAACAAACATTCGGGTTATTGAATTGCCAGAGGGTGAAGAAGAAGAACTAGAAATTGAAAAATTATGTGAAAAAATAATGAAGCAGAACTTCCCTAACTGGGGAAGGAGGTGAACTTACAGGTCCAAGAAGCACAGAGAGTTCCGGATAGGCTGGGCCCAGGGAGGACCACACCAAGACACATTATCATCAAAATGTCCAAAATTAAAGAGAGAATCTTAAAAGCAGCAAAAGAGAAGAATCATGTCCAAAAGGGTCCCAATTAGACTATCAGCAGATTTCTCAAAGGAGACTTTACAGGCAAGAGGGACTGGCAAGAAATATTCAAAGTAATGAAAATCAAAAAACTACAACCACGATTACTCTATCCAGCAAAGCTCTCATTCAGGATAGAAGGGCAGAGAAAGTGTTTCCAGGACAAAGTAAGACTGAAGGAGTTTGTTAGGTCCAAACCACTGTTATATGAGATGTTAAAGGAACTTGTTTAGAAGAAGGAGGATCAGGACAATGAACATTAAAATGAAAACTTTATTACAACAACCAACATCAGAAGCTAGGGAACTGAGGCAAGGGCAAACTAAGTAGGCAACGAGAAGGGAAAAAGAAGTATAGGTAAGGGGAGCATATTGGGGGGAGGTCAGCGGGGAGGGGGAGGGGAGAGAGGGAGGGAGATGGTGCAGGAATTGGAAAGCACAGTGGGAGGAAGTGGAGTGGACAGGAAGATGTTGAAAAGAACTATATGCAGGACCAATGGGAATGGACTAAGGGGGGAGACAACTGGAGGGAGGGGGGAGCAGGGTGGAAGGAAATTGGGACAACTATAACAGCATAATCAATAATAAAAAAAGACTATGAACATTAAAATGGCAATAAATAAGTACAACAATTAAATCTAAAAAACAAACTAAGCAAACAACCAGAACAGAAACAGAATCATAGATATGGAGAACATTGGGATATTGGTCAGTGGGGACAGGGATCTGGGGAATGGAGAAAAAGATGAAGAGATTGAGAAGTACAAATTGGTAGTTAAAAAATAGGCAAGGGGATGTTAAGAGCAAGTACAGGAAATTGAGTTACCAAAGAACTTATACATATGACCCATGGACATGAACAAAAAAAGAGGATTGCCAGAGGGAGTGGGGGGTGCTAGGTGGAGCAGAGCTAAGGGGAATAAATTGAGACAACTGTAAGCATAATCAATAAAATTTTTAAAATAAAGAAATACAAATAAAGAAATAAGTTGTATCCAATCATTATGGAAATGGAGAATCTCTTCAAAGAAACATATAATGAATTCTCTATAGGTCAAGATTTTCTATAGTGAATTGGAGGAAGACAGTGATGATTTTCTTTCTCTCCATTGATTTCCTCCTTTTTCAATGATGGGTTCACCATGCTAGAGTTTAATATTTGTTCCTCTGTAACACAGCAAAGACTAGGATTCAAGGTTGTCCAGAGTGTGGAAACAAAAGCAGTGTTGTGGTTTTGAAGTTGGATTACATTTGTAAAATATGAACTACAAGCTCTTCTCTACAAATCAGCATGAATGTGGAGCTTCACACTTAGCATTAAGGATGAATCCACCACAAACCTACATCTGTGAAACGTTTGTGCCCCTTTGAGCTTTATGACCGGTTTCTCTAGCTTCTCAGCAACTAGCTGTGACAGTCAAGGGCTCCTCTGGGTCTGTCAGTCACCAAAATGGCTGTAAATCAATCAGCAAAGTAGGTTATTCCTTTAATGACTCCATAAAACACTGATTACCTCAGAAACAGGATGAAATTTCTGGTTCAATTGGATTCCTAAAAATCAAACAGTTAATGAGTGCCTCCAAAACATGAGATATTTGGCACCTTGGACTATTAAGAAGCATATGATAACTTTTGGCTTCCATAAATTTACACCTTAATGATAGGTCAAGACAATTATACATCACAACAGGCTTGAAGAGTGATTAAGCTTATGCATTTAGAACAGGGTGGTTAGTGAGAGCTTTTGGGAGGAAAACTGATCGTGTGCATATGTGTGTGTGTATATGTGTGAATGATCTAATGATAAAGATGGCAAGAGGCAGGGTGAGAGAAGAGATACGTTTCCAATCTGATTAGGAAAGGGCAATGTGTTTTTGGGATTATTGAAGGTAGGAAGTAGATCTGTTCATATGAAGAAAAGTATTGGGCTGGGAACTTCCATTTTTAATATCATTATTTGTTGATGATTCCTATGATACCATAACCATGCTTCAGAATATTTTATGGGTTATATAACATATATTATAAAGTGTTATATTTATTTCCAAATATATTTTGGTTCAAAATACAAAATAGGTACAAAATACGTTTCAATTCTAGAATGAATGATATCAAGCTCCTTCTAATTCCAGCTTCTTTTTTGCAGCAGTGAATTCTAGTACTCAAATGACAAAAATCCAGTCTAGCATAATTTATACTAACAGATGTGTTTTAAAAAGTTCCAAATCATTGACAGCCTAGGAAAACAACCAACTTCAAAGGCTTTTAACAAGCAAGCTGAAAATAAGAGTACTATGAATTGGCATTTTTTAAAAAGCACAAGAATCATACTATGAATAACTTGGGACAAAGACAATGCAGTAACATAGTGGTTAAGAATGAAAGGACAGAAAATGGATCACTCAGGAGAGAGAAAACACTTATGGGAGAAAGAAGTCACTATAAGGTTGCACAAAGAGAACCCCAATCCTGATGAAGAAAATAAGCAGGAAAAAGTCAGCAGAAGGCAGACTCAGCTCACCCTTGCCTTTGATGGAGGTTGCCACCCATGGAACTGACAGCTAACTCAAAGCATCAATCAATTCCAAGTGGGAATCCCTATGGAAACATGTAGACTTTACAATGCCCAGCCATCCTGGTGACATTATTTCAGCATCCCTCGCTATATCCTTCAGCCATCTGCACAGCCAATCAAATGACACAAAAGTTTAGAGCTGAAACAGCCTGAATTTTTTGAAAGGTATATTTACACCTTTTCAGGTTGCATAAATATATTCGATAGAACAATTAAAGGATAAGTATATTATCTTGCAGATGTTTATCATATAAATGATGATTTCCTGAAGTAATGAGTAGTGTAATATAAACCCTATGTCCCATGTAATAAGTAGTTTAATCATGACATCCCTTTATTCCAAAGCAGGACACATAAGAAATTAAGGTCATGAGCACAGAAATTTAAATTTGTTTCCCATAGTACTCAAGAGTGCTCAGAATGCCTAACATGCTGGCATTGGTTGGCTTTGAGGAGAGCACCAAGAAAAAATTGTTATGGCCCAAACTCTCAATTTACTAATTTCAGGCTTGCAGTATAACATAATTAATTAAGAAAATGAATCATTAACTTACTCATTTATCCAATAAGCATTTACTAAGCACCTACTATTAAGCAAGACACATTGCTAGATACTAGAGTTACAGAAATAAAAAACAAATGGAGCTTACATTTGGGGGCCAGATGTAATTATGAATAACAGTTATAAAGAATGTGAGAACTCCTCCTGAGACTCAACGGTTTGGCTGAACTAAATGGCTGGGTTGGGGAAGAATGGGGTGGTCTGTGGGCTTCACTTTAAAACGGGTTTCTCTTTTCTATCCTAATGGCTTGGACAGAAAAGGCCCAGAGGTCTGAGAGGGGGAAAAACCTAAACTATTTACCTCAGCCCAAACTAAGTATAATGGGCAAAAGGGTCTTGGACAGGCGAGATGTGCCTAGCACACCTTCTTACAAAGAAGCCTTTTTTTTTTTTTTTCCCTAATATGGAACATTGAAAAATTAATCCCTGCCTTTTGTCATCTAGTAGTTATGGATTGAATGATGTCTTTTAACCCTTTTCGCCAAATCTGTTGCCCCCAGAACACAACAAGGACACCAGCCTGTGAAACCAAGCACGCCGTTGACCGGAGACAGCCAACTGACCTGGAGTCTGCACGATCCTTCCCCATGTGGGAAGGCCACCCTCCCCTCCACACCCCCACTCTTATTAGGGTTTTCTGGACCCAAGGGTAGGTAGGACGACGACCATGTCCAGCTTGAAGCAGCTAGAGGAGCTTGAGACCTTCCCCCATTGTCCTTTACAAGATTACAAAGGGTCCTAATATTTGAGAGGGGGGGGGGATAGTTAATTTTTACGAACCAGGGGTATGGACTTGGGGGGGGTGCTGGGTGGAGGGGAACAAGGGGGAGAAAATTGGAACTGTTGTAACAATATAATCAATAAAAAACATTAAAAAAAAAAGAATGTGAGAACTCATTAAAAACTAAAACTGCAATATATTGCAATCAATTGAAGTACATAAACTGGTCATCATATCTTCAAACTATCTTAGTGGTGTTAGGAGATAAGTAAGTTGGGAACAACAAAAATTAGAAAGTGCCTGCTGACCAGATCTCGACATGAATGTCCCAAATGTGACCTTTGCCTTGAAACTTGCAATGTCTCCTCTTACCCCTTCCTGGCAATACTATAAAAAACTTGGTTTTGAAAACACTGCAAGCTAAAACTTTAAAAACTCAAACAAAATAACTTGATATTCACTCTTAGGACCTCCAGCACTTCATTTTCTAAAATCCAATTGAGGAGGCTAAAAGAAAATCGTTCACTTTTTATTTTTCTTCATTTTGCTATGAAAAGTTGTTTCTGGAGGTAACTATAGACATGATTTCAGATATTCAGCATGTTTTTGGTTCTGGGGATTCTTACTTGTAGACATTGTTTCAGTAGAAATATAGACAAAAGGGTTTGCAGCAGTTTTTACATTAGAATTGCTTTTAATAAATTTTTAAAAATACTGATTTGGGGAATGTTGTAAGTAGATGTAAACTACATAAAAACTGTGTTTTTATTTTATTAACTACATAAAAATTGAATATGCTTTTTTGATTTCTCCTTCTTTTTTACCCTAAAATAAGATGAATGATAACCAGGGTTTCCCAAAGTAGATAGAATGTGATGTTACATCTGTCAATTTCTTCTTCACCTCAGGCATCCCCAGTGGTTTCAGAACTTCACTTTTCAATATTCTTTCCTACTATCCCTTGCACCATCATCTGGATACTTTATTACTAAGCCTCCTCACTTCCCACAAGTGACTTAATCTTTTATGAAAAAATAAAATAGCCATCTCATATATCAGTCAGAAATCTTTTCTCTATACCTTTATTTATATAAACATTGCATTCTAAGCACCTTAGACAACACTCACCCCTACAGCATAGCCAGCACAGGTGTTTTTCATTCTCTTCTGTTTGGAGGCAGTGCAATAGCAATTTTCTAAAATGATACTAACATTCATTTTCTTTATCTGGTAAGAATTTCCACTTCTGTAGCTGGAGGCCTATGGGCAAACAGGTATCTGCAAACCTGACTAAAGGTGAGTTCTCAGGTCAGCTTCCCAACAGAAGGGAACGGGGTTCACTAAGACAGACTTCTGAATCACTCTTTGCTGAATACTGCTCTCCTCTCAGGCTGAAGCCAAATGAAGGAGACCACAGGCCAATTACTAACATGAACTAAAGCACATTGTAAGAGTCCAGGATCAATAACCTGTCAGCTTAGTCAACCCAAAACTGGGGTGCAATTCAAGAGGTGCAGTATTTCTGAATGAGGATGCTACTGCCATTCTGGGCAGACAATTGTGTATGTTGTCTCATACCTTGTTGGCTACTTAGCACCCCTGAACTCCTCCCACTAAATACCAGTAGCTTTTCCCAGTAACAGCAACAAACAAAAACGTGAGCAAACATTTCTAAAGTTGCCTAAGGGGGTGGAACTGCCCTAGATGTGAGCTACCAGGAAAGAGGGGCTACACCACAGTGATGAAGATGCCTAGCAGAGAAGTCAGAAAGGCCAATGGTAAGAAGTAAGAAAGTAAGCAGCTGGCACAGAGCCTAAAGGCCTGTCTTCCTCTGATGGCTTTTTTTTTTTTTTTTTTTAAGATTTTATTTATTTTTAGAGAAAGGGGAAGGTAGGGAGAAAGAGAGGGAGGGAAACATCAATGTGTGGCTGCCTCTCGTGCATCACCAATTGGGGACCCGGCCCACAACCCAGGCATGTGCCCCGACTAGAAATTGAACCTGCGACCCTTTGGTTCAGAGGCTGGCGCTCAATCCACTGAGCCACACCAGCCAGGGCTCTGATGGCTTTTAATGCTCTCCTGGGTGGGGACAACCCAAAATACTATCTAGGATCAACTAACATTTCCAGAAGAGGCCCACACTCCATCTTTTATTTTTTTTAAATGCCTTTTTCAAAATATGCATTTTAAATGTCAGCATTTATTGACTTGTGGCTATTGTTTTCAGATTTGAGTTGCCCTCATAAGATGCTGGGTACTTTACAGAATGTTCTTATGGACACTAAAGGAATGACTGCAACACTTGAAATTAAATGAAACTGTTACTACTCTAATCCTCATGTCCTTAAACAGCATAATGCACCTTCCTTAAGGGGAGAGATCTCAAAGGAAACAAAGAATAAAGGCTGTACTGAAACCAAACCTTCTGAAGAAAATATACATTGTGCTTCTAAGGCTTGCCAACTCTTAGCACTTAGGAAATCAGATTCTTGCCAGGGAAGAGGCTTGTGACTGAAATCAAAGGAAAGGCAGAAGAAATAAAACATATGTGGAAGATGTGTTTGTTCCCTTCTAGGATCAGAGAAAGTTTTTCTTTTTTTTTTTCTTTCTTGAGACAGAACAATGAAGTTTCCTAAAGTCAGAAAGTGGTAAGACAAGAAAACTTACATGAGCAAACTAGTAAAGGTTAAAAAAAGACATTGGCATGGTCATTTGTAAAAAGTAGAAGGAGGAGTCAGAGAAGAGCTGGAAAGGAAGCCCCTGAAGGGCCTCAGAGCCCAGGAGTCAGAGAAATTCCTGCTTGGTCCTCTTTTTTTCAGCAATTGCAAGTGATTTGAGATCAGACATTAAAATATGCAGCCTTATTTTTAAAATGTTTTTAGTAAATCACATTTATCTTTATTCCCTTACATCCAGTAATGTGAGGAAAGGAAGTACATTCTGTGGGCCTGGATCGGTCCTTTCTGGGCACCAGAATTTTGATTGTTAATACTTAGCTACAGTCAACCAAGTTCAGGTATGTCATTTATAGAATTTACAAAGGTTCTTTAACTCAAGACTTTCTTAAGATGACAAAAAGTTGAGGATGACTAAATTGACACTCCTAAAGGAGAATTACATATAGAAGTTTTAAAGAGCATTTACTGTTCACATACCAACCTCCATTCCTCAATTTCTTCTTACCAGTTAGTGATGATCTCCCTTAACTTGTGTGGCTGGAGGAAAAATTCTGGTAGTCCAAACCCTTGACCCAAACTACCTGTGCTAATACATTCACTTCTATTTCAAAGAATTTATTTAAATTATAGTCTTAAAAATGCCATTTACTTAAGTGACTGAGTTCTTAGCAGCAGACTTCTTCTGAGGCTTTGTTTGTTTCATTACTCTCAGCGGACTGAAAGCAGCAACTGAATGATGCTACAATGCCCCACATGTTCAACCTGAGCCCCACATCTGGGTCTGCATCCACTCTGTAGAACCTGTATTCTGTGGCATTTTAATTTCTTTGGCAGGAAATTGTGCAGAAACATGGGTACCATGAGACTTCTTGTGGCAAAACATTATACATTAGCCTGGCACTTTAAGCCCAAAGAGAATTATTTACCTGCTTTATTACCACTGTCATGCTGAAGGCAACAGCACAAAAAGGACTCTAAGCTTTTCACACATATGATATATGCATCTTAATCTGTTTTTCCCCCAAATCAGAATGCAAACCAAGATACATATACATATATATGTATATATTCACTTTCTTACTTATCAAAGAAAGAGTTCTATTGCTGTAAACAATTTTTGGGAAAAAAAGAAAATAATAATTTCAAATGGCCTCATAGCCTGGTGTTATAGTTATCTCAGTTAAGCATTTTCTGGTTAAGATTGGGCCATTTTATTGGTAGGCTATCAGGTCTTAGAATGATGGATTTATTTGAAGTAAAAAACAAGTATGGTCTCTAAGAAATCATTAAATTCCATTTATAAATAGAAATTAGAAAGAAAGAAAGAAAGAAAGAAAGAAAGAAAGAAAGAAAGAAAGAAAGAAAGAAAGAAAGAAAGAAAGAAAGAAAGAAAGAAAGAAAGATAGAAAGAAAGGAAGGAAGGAAGGAAGGAAGGAAGGAAGGAAGGAAGGAAGGAAGGAAGGAAGGAAGGAAGAAAGAAAGAAAAATAATATGGGGTTGGCCAAAAAGGTTGTTTAGTCTTTTCTCTATGATGGCTCTATAGTAGCGCTTAATTGTCTTTAACTTTATTTGAGACAATTTTGTTAGACGGTATTGTGACAGCTGTCATATCAGCATACATTTTAAAAATCTTACCAAAATTGGTGAATTTTTGTGCAGCCATTTTAATATTGAAGATGGAAGAAAATACTTAACATTTTTGGTTTATTTTTCAAGAAAGGTAAGAATGCAACTGAAACACATTATACAGTGTATGGAGAAGGTGCTGTGACTGATCAAACATGTCAAAAGTGGTTTGTGAAGTTTCTTGGTACTATTGACATTTGGCCAAATAATTCTTTGCTGTGGGTCTGTCTTATACACTGGGATATGTTTAGCAGCACTCCTGGTCTCTACCCACTAGAAGCCAATAGCAGGAGACAGCCAACATACTCAAAATATCCAAACCAATAAAGTTATTGGTGAAAATGAAAAATGTGTTTTTTATTTTATGGAAAAAACCAAATGGACTTTTTGGCTGACCCAATACATGGATTGAATTTTTTAAAAAAACGAAAAAAGAAATTTTAAAATTATGTAAAAGCATCCTGGAGCTACTTAGCATTTTAATTTTTAAGTCCTAAAGAAATTCAAGAGCAATGTCAGCAATGGGTAGGGATTCAATATAACCTTGAGCAACAAACTTTTAGATGACTAAACACTAACTTCAGACTCATTTTCAATAAGTTTTTAAATTATTCAATGCAAAGTGGAAAATAATGCCACTGCTGCTCTGAGAAGGTATTGTTATGATCCCAACCACTAAGATTTGTTTTCATTAGCAAATCTCAATGGTAAAACAGAAAGCATACCAATCAACTTCACAGAGTAAAACAGAGTACAAAAGTTATTTGCATGTTAGAGGGAAAATATTTTATCTGAAAATACTTTGAAAAGTTTCACAGTATTCAGAAAACAATTTAATGAAGCAGGTTTTTGCAAGCACCTAATGATTTTCTGGCATGGGCAAAGGCAGGCACAGTGTGAAGGCAGTACAGAATCAAGTTTAATGCTGTGGAATCAGTCAGACAGAGCTGACTTTCATTCTTGGCTCTGCATATTACTGGCTCTGTGAGGATGAGCAAATTGTTTAGTTCCTCAATGTCTCAGTTCCTCTATCTGTAGAATGGAGATGAAAAATACCCATCTTGTAGGACAAATACATAGCACTGTGCCTAACACCTGTTAGGTATTCGTTACATGTAGCTCCTGCAATTAGCAATGAAAACCACTACCACCACCATAACATCGTTCCTTTTAGGGGACGATGTTTCCGGGGAAAGACTTAATGTTCCACTGGCCAGAAGGACTAAATGGGTTCCCAAATTATTACCAGGGAGAAAACTCAAGCACTAAAAGAATGACTCAGTGATATTCAACAGATACAAGGAAAGGTATTCCACTTGGAAATTCAATTCAATCAACTCTACAAATATTTATTGAGTGACTACTGTTCACTAGGTACTGTGCTGGGTTTAGGAGATTTAAAGACTTGCAAAGCAGGGATCTTGCTCCCATGGGGCTTGCACTCTAGAAAGAGATAGACAGACTCACAAATATATAAATCCCTTACAGGAGTTTCAAGGGAAAGGAGGTATCAGCTTAACCTTGGAAAGTCAAAAAAGACTTTAATAATGGGTGACACTGAAATACTAACTGGGGTTAGTTGCTAGTGTTCAAAAGGTTGGGGTTCTTTTTTTTGTTTGTTTGTTTTTTGGTTGGTTTTTTGTTGTTGTTGTTGTTATTATTGCTGTTGTTTGTTTTGTTTTGATAGGTCTTTACCATCCATCCTTTGTCTATTGCCTCTTCCCTGCCCCATACCCAAGATAGAGTCTAGGCCTTTTGGGAGCCTACATTTTTATAACACAGGGAAAATATGTACCTGTTGACTATCAAAATTAAATAAGAAATTTAAAAGGTCCTTTTCTTTTCTGTCATGTATTTTTTACCAATCTATTACAGCTAGTGAATGTGAAGGGGTAAAAAAAGGAAAATGACTGGAAGTAATTTTTATTAAAGGGAGAGTCTAGACCCAATGTCTGTCTTGAGAAGCCCAGACAATATTCACGTTTACCCTCAAACACCATTGTCAGAAATGATTTGGATGGACCACAGCTACAATTCATGAAATTATTTATATTTGCATATTCTCTATGTAACTTTAGAATGTATCTAAAAACAGTGCAACATGGAATGAGCCAAGGCACTTCATTTGCCAAGTACTTGTCATCACTATAATTAAGCAGTTCATTTGGTCGGGAACCAATAATTTACAGAGGTAGGAAACATATTGTTCAGGGAGGAGAGTAAAAAATGTTTATAGGAATGTATTTATATGTCCATTATTCTTTACATGTAACCTTGTCAAACATGGTCAAATCACCAATCTAAAAGATTAAGCCTATTTAAGCATAATTATTGAATATTTATTATGAAGTACAGGCTATATAAAATTGAAATTTTCACAAATCTATTCATTTTCTTAGATGATCTCAAGTTTCTGCCTAAGAGGTACTTACACTCAGATTTTCTCTCAGATTTCAATAATGTCAAACTATCTCAAGAGTGCTACTAAATTGAAGAAAATAAACCTCCAGTAAGGAGGAAGAGTTGATATAGATGCTAAACCGGGCGTTCTTCCTTTTCCATATATTTTTAGTTGTCCATTGTCCAATTCATATTTTAGATTCTGCTGTGCAAGAGATACAGAGCACCTTCAAAAAGATACTGAAAAGCACCATCTGTTCATATTGAAGAAAAAAATTTAACTTGTTAATCATAAAAATTGCTCTCCAAAGAAGTTACTGGAAACATCCGGATGTAGGGTTATAATTAAAAATAACAGCAAAACAGCCTCCTTTAAAAGAAGTGACTTACTGGAGAGCTGCTAATGAAAAGGGAAGTGCTGGCATCTATAGATACTGGGAAGTTTGAGGGCCTGGATTTTATCACTGACCAGCTGTTTATATTTATACCTAGAGAAAACTTTTACAATAGCAAAAAATTTCATTAATAGCCTAAAAGAAGTTCATTACAACTGGAATGCTTCTGTTAATCTTGTGTCCCCGGTTTTGATGTGGACTATATCAGTTTCCATTGGTGACATCATGTTAACACATGGGGGGACCTTGGATGGGGACATATACACTTAATCCAGTCCAGCCCACTTAATCAGGATCAAGAGAAGAAACATTCAATAAACATTTTTCATTAAGCCAGGGCAATAATAATTTACCAAGTACCATGCTTTGATCCCTACTTATGGGAAAGCTGAGTTTCAAACAGTTAAATTACTTGCCCCTGATCACATTTTTAGAGATTGGTAGAGCAGGAATTCAAATCCAGGTCTACCTGCCTCCACCCCCTATATATTTTTTTCATTACAGAGGTCTGTCTCTGGGGCTACATAATGGGATTTGTTTGTTCCTCTCAGTTTCTTAGCATGACGACTACATCTGTTATAACTAGTACCAACAATTACCCAGCTGTAAGACTATCTCTAAGTTAAAGAAAGTTTCTCATAAATAACATTATGAATAACCACAACAACAGCAACAACAATATACTGGCTCTCCCATTTCCTCATATTTTTGTTTTCTCTTTCCATTTTATCCTTATTTGTCATCACAGGTTGATTATCAAACAAGAGTTTCTCTTGTTAATGTATTTTGCTCTTTTTTTTTTTTACCTTTTTTGAAATTTCAGGAATAAAGTTGTTTTTTTATTTTAGTTTCCATCCTTCATCTCTCTCTCCATCTCCAAGAAAGATCAGCAACAATATTCCTTATCCTTCACTTTTTCGAGGAACATCAACTAATATTGGGTGGCTAGACTTTCATCTAAATCCTCTGCCCTATGTTCAGTGGGGAGACAAAAATGGTAAGTAGCAAGTATGTATCATCTACAGCTTCAGTTTTTGATACACTGGCCAAGCTTGCCTTGAACACAGCTGAAGAGCTTTTGAGGTGCATTTGGGTTTAGAGTTGACACTTCAACAATGTTCCGGAGGTGGGGGCAAGGGGGTGTAGCAACTCTCATGGAGTTGAAAATCCATATATAACTTTTGATTCCCAAAAAGCTTAGCTGTTCCTCAATATCTGCAAGGTATTAGTTCCAAGAACCCCCACAGATACCAAAATGTGTGAATGCTCAAGTCCCCTCTATAAAAAGGTACAGGCCAATGCATACAGTTGGCCCCCTCCACAGCCACGGACTGGACCCCCAACTCCAGATGGAAAACAGTAAAGGTAATCACTGAAAAAAATCTGTATATAACTGGAAAATCACAGTCCAACCCCATGTTCTTCAAGGGTCAACTATATTATAAGATTGAAACAACTGAATTGTAATGTCTTCCAAGGGAGAAGGAAGGTTGGTAATCTATATGCCTTGTAGTTTGTATCCTTGGCTTAGGGCCTCAAAAATCCTAATTCAAAATCAAAAGCTTTTTGTTTTGTTTGTTTGTTTGTTTTTAGAAATGAGAACAAAATTGGAGGAACCATGTTACCTAATACCAAATTATACTGTAATATAAGGCCATAACAGCATGTAATCAAAACAACATGGTATTGGCATACAAACAGACACATAGATCAATGGAACAGAGCAGAGAGCCCAGAAATAAACCCACGCCTTCATAGTCAATGACTGTTTGACAGAGGAAGCAAGCACATACAATGGGCTAAAGACATTCAATGAATGGTGTTGGGAAAATTGAACAGATATGTGCAGAAAAAGAAAATTAGACTACTCTCTTATGCCATACACAAGAATAAATTCAAAATGGGTTAAAGACTTAAATGTGGACCTGAAACCATAAAAATTCTAGAAGGAAACACAGGCAGTGAAATTTTGAACATTGGCTGTAGCAATATTTTTTTCTGATATATCTCATCAGGTAAGGGAAACAAAAGAAAAATAAAATAAATGGGACTACATCAATCTAAAAAATTTCTGCACAGTAAAAGGAAACCATCATAAAATAAAAAGACAACCCATTGAATGGGAGGACATATTCACTGATACAGCTGGTAAGGGGTAAATATCCAAAATTTATAATGAACTTACAAAACTCAACACCAAAAAAAAAACAAACAATCCAATTAAAAAATAAACAAAGGACACTTCTCCAAAGAGGACATACAGAGGGCCCATAGGCATATGAAAGGATGCTTAACATTGGTAGCCATGAGAGAGATGCAAATTAAAACCACAATGAGATACCACCCCACATGGGTCAGAATGGCCATCAACAAATCAACAAACAAGTGCTGGCAAGGATGTGAAGAAAGTGGAAGGAACCCTTTTGCACTGTTGGTGGGGATGCAGATTGGTGCAGCTACTGAGGAAAGCAGTATGGAATTTCCTCAAAAAACTAAAAATAAACTGCCTTATCCCACTTCTGGAAATATATCTGAAGGAACCTAAAACACTAATTCAAAAGAGCATAAGCACCCTTATCTTCACTGCATCACTATTTACAATCGCCAAGATACGGAAGCAACCCATGTGTCCATCGGTAGATGAGTGGATTAAACAACTATGGGATATTTACACAATGGAACACTACTCAGCTGTTAAAAAGAAGAAAATTTTACCCTTTGCAACAGTATGGATGGACCCGGAGAACATTATGCTAAGTAAAATAAGCCAGTCAGAGAAAAACAAACACCATATGATTTCATTCATATGTGCAATCTAATGAACAAACTGAACTAATAATCAAAATAGAGACAGATTCACAGATAGAGAGCAGGCTGAAACAGCTCTGGGGGGAGGGTAGGGGTGGAGGGAAGAGGCAAAAAAATAAAAGACTCATGAACATGGACAACAGTGTGGTGATTGTGGGGGAGAGGGGAGTGGGTAGAAGTAGAAGAGGGTATAAGGGGGATAAATGGTAATGGAAAAAAGACAAAAACAACATTTCTTTTTAATTAGAAAGTTTTCAAGAACAAACCACTAGACACATTAAAATCTCTTATATTCAAATCATAAGTATTTGTTTAAGCCTTACATAGGGTCTATCATTGCTCATCATATAGACATAGACCCTAACCTCGTAGCTACTTAGAATGGCAAGGCAAATACTCTACCCTTGTGGAGTCTGAGTGCCTGGCAGCAGCAGAGAGAACAAGTGCTACTGGAATGCATCAGATGGCAACACTACTGAGGGCTATAGAAACCTGTGAGGGCATCATGATGAGAGTGAGATTTAAATTAGGCCTTAATTATTTGTAGGACTTAAATTAGCAAAAAGACAAGCACTGGGTATTCCATAATGGAGTAAGCAGCTTTAGCAGTTGCGTGGTATTTGGAAAATATTAATTGATCAGTATTATGATCAACAACCATTACTATAGACAAGAAACAGAATTGCGGAGAATAAAAAAATCAGATTTTAGTGAAAATCTCCTCACCACTGGTACTGCTTGTGCATAACAAAGAAAAGAAGGGATGATATTATAATAACAATTTCTCACATGGATTGGTGCTGGCTAGTGATAGTTACAGCACTAATTTTTTTTAATTTTATAATTTAAGGACAATTATTATCTCTTTTTAGAGATTAAAAAAAATAAGGCTTTGAAAAGTTAAATAACTTGCCAAGGACATGTGGCTCACAAACCCTGAAAGCAATATGGAAGAAAAACTGAGGGGTGGAGATCTTCTAAAGCAAAGCCTTTGTTGTTAGCCATCATGCTGAGGGTAACTAGTGTGTTTGAAGGATGGCATGTACATCTATCTCCTTTCTTTTGATACCTCCATCTCTGACTTAGGGATCGATATAAATATCTACACAAGACACAAGCTTGCCAAGACACAAGGCAGAAGAAGGCAGCAGGCCATTGTGGCTCCCTCGGGCAGTAGATTCTAATCTGGCCCTATATCTACCATTGCTGCCTTGGGGTATTTCATAAACTCAGTCTCCTCATGGGTACAACAGGAAGAGGGAACTGAAGCAATACTGCGTACTGGAATGAGCTAAGATAGTGTCTGATGTAACTAGACTTAAATTCTAGCTCTACCACTTACTAACTCTGTTATACTGAGGGAATTCTTTAATGTCTCTGAATTTACAAAGTGGAGATAATGACTTCTCTATGGAATTGCTACACAGATTAAAGAGAGAAAAAAAAGTCAGTTGCCCAGCATAGTATCTAGCACATAGTATAGGCCCATAATCCCTCATCTGTAATTCTTACAGCCAGATGTATTTTGGAAATCAGATCTTCCTTGGATTTTAGAAAGATTACAGATTCATATATCTTATATTACCTAACACCTCAATAGAATCTTAGATAGTACCCTGTAATCAAATAATTAATAGCTTTACAATGAAATATATGGATATTCTCCCATAGTAGAGTGACTAAAAATCTTATATAGTTACCTATTATTTCAGTCCAAGTTTTATTGTCAAATTAGTTTGCTGAAAACTTATTTAGCCTTTTTTATTTTCTAGATAAATATGGCAAAATGTTAAAAATTAATGGATCTAATTGAAGGGTATACAGAATTAACTGCACTATTCTTGTACCTTTAAGATTTTTTAAAAATAAGAACTGAAAAGAAAACTTTATTTTTAGTACTTTCTGGATATTGGACATATCCAGGAGGTTAGAACCCCATTAAGAGTTCGATAATTGGTAGTTTCCTTTTCTTGTACTCCAGAAAAAGTACAAAGCATACAAGTACCTCTCAGGGGACAGGCAAATGATTAATGGTACTGTAGGGTGGTCAGGTCCTCCAGAACACTGCATTTTGGGACACCAATTAGTCATACTCATAAAAGAACCAGAGCTTGCCATTTTTAACAATTTGAGTAAGAAGTCACAGTGCTGAACCTAAAGCAGTATGATGAGTGTTTTCTGCCCAGAGAACAGACTTTGCTTACCTCCCCACCCTCTACTCCAAGCATTTCTGCCCAAATCCTGAATATGACTGAAAAGACTTGTCATTTTGGCTTTTTCTGCTCTGAATCTAGACTCCTCCCCACCCCAATCACACTGAAGCCATTGATGAGAAAAGCCAATGACAGCCGAATCTTGACAGATCCTGCCCAGCACAGTTTCACTGTGAGTCCCTGGGACTTTACTGAAAGGTTGGTCCCAGAGATGTCTGTCTTTTCCATCTGGGCTGCAGACTGAGCTGAGAAGGTCAAGGGCATGTTCTGTGGGCAGGACACATGCTAGACTTCGGAGGCCAGGGTGCATAGGAGTCTAGCCATCCTCACAGACACCCAGCACATGTCACACTGAGGGGCAGAGCAGTGGGTGTGCTTTCTGGAGATCTCCTCCTGGAATGCTGGTTGCCTAGCAACAAAATCCTGCTTCTCTCCAACTCCAATTCTTATGGCTTTGGCTTAGTTAAGACACTTCTGATCCCCAGATTTTTCTTACTATTTGTCACCCAGTATCCCTGAAAATACAGGTGCTTCAAAGCCCTGTATAATGTGGTTATTTTAGTTAGGTGGTAGGAGTATACCTCTTAAATTTCCTTTTGGCATCTTACCTGTACTTTTTACACACCAGCACTTTCCTAGTAGTTTTAAATATACTATATCTAAAACAGTATGCACTGTTGGTTTTTATTTTTGAACAAAAACACATGCAGTACATATGTATGTATTTAAAAAACTGAAAGGTACCAGACAATACAATGAGAACAGTTTTGTTTTGTTTTTTCTTCATGGTAGGGAGATTCATGATATTTTATTATTTTCCTTACCTGTATTTTTTTTAAAGAGTTTATTTATTTATTTTCAGAGAGAGGGGAAGGGAGGGAGAAAGAGAGGGAGAGAAACATCAATGTGTGGTCGCCTCTGGTGCACCCCAAACTGGGGATCTGGCCCGCAACCCAGGCATGTACCCTGACTGGGAATCAAACAGGTGACCTTTCAGATTGCAGGCTAGCACTCAATTCACTGAGCCACACCAGCGATGGTATATCTGTATTTTTGTTATCTCTACTATGTGTCTTAATTTTGTAAATAAGTTTAACATGATACCTATTGGGATTATGTACTATTAATCAACATTAAAAATGTATACTAAGTAATGCATGTACACATTCACACGACCCAATTTCAGCTCTGTTTATGAAAATACAAATTGGAGGAAAATATCAATGAATAAAAGGTGTTCCATTAGATTGAAAAGAGCTCTTTCTCAAAATCTGCAATTTTAGTTTTAAAATAACTAATCTTAATGAAAACTTATATATTGTTGCCATATATGTAACCATGTATTAACAAGTGAAGAGGAAAATTATCTTATTTTGCCAACGGTCAAGTGGACAATTTCAACAGCAGAAATAAAATATCTTTTGAACCCAGAGTTTATTCAGTCATTCCTCATTCATGCACTCAAAAACCACCTCCCTGTATGTATTGTACTTGGTGGTAGGTATGTGAAAAGCATGTGGGCACAGACCTAAAGCAGCGGGTCCTTGCCCACCAAAAGGTCAGACTCTATTACAATTCATACTGAGAAAGAAAATAGAAAGTATTATTTATTACACTAATTTTCTATCCAGTTTTTGAGAATGTGTTTCTGTGTGTCTTGAACTTCTCTAGAATACATTTTTTAATATTGTATTTAATTTATATGATTATTTAATCAAACAAGTTTTTCAGGATCCTTTTAATGACACCCTATAACTAACATCAGGGTCTACATTTATGCTTGTGATGATAATTGCATAGCATCAAGTATTATTTAATTGTCATGGCTAATGAGAAATAAATTTAAATTTAAACGCTATGCATATGCCTCATATGTGCATAGTAACAAGTGGTCAAAGAATTGAGTCATCTTAGGTTTACAGTATGGTATAGTCATGCCAAACTGAAAAACTGTCGAAATTGTATCCATGTTGTGAGTACAGATTTAGTTTCAGCAAATTAACATTGCCTTATATTAAATAAATGCTGTTAACATTTTTGTTGGTTTTGTTAAATTCTGTTTTTCGGTTACAGTTGACATACAAGATTATATTAGTTTCAGGTATATAATAGCAATTAAGCATTTATATACCTTCTGAAGTGTTTATCCCGATCAGTCTAGTACTCATCTGATACCATACATAGTTATAACAATATAATTGACTATATTTCCTATATATGGATAAATAAGATGTGGTACACATAACCAATGTTGTATTACTCAGCCATTAAAAAAGAATGAACTCTTACTATAGTATATACAACTACATGAAAAGGCAAAGAGGGTACTATGCTAAGTGAAATAAAGCAAACAGATGAAGATGTAACTTATATGTGGAATCTAAATAAAACAAATGAACAACGTAAAAACAGACATACATACTGAGAACAAATTGGTGGTTGTCAGATGAGAGGGCGGGTTGGAGAGATGGGTGCAAAGGTGCATGAGATTAAGAAGTATAATTTGCCAGTTATAAAAATAGTCATAGGGATATAGATGTTCTTAATGTTAATTTGATTCAACCAGAAGGCAACTCTATGTGAGAAGGGGCTTTTGTCACATGCTTTCCAAGGCCTTACTCTGCCCCTCTGGCAGGAACTCCTCCCCATGATCAAGATCATGACCTTACTTGAAGCCAAGCATCACCCCACCATGAACTAGAGCCCTGAATCTCCTGCCAAATGGTCCTGCTCCTAGACCCTATCTAGGGCCCTAATCCTTCTTCTGACAGTGGGTCATCCCTTGGGTGTGTGCACCTTGAGTTTGAGGAATGAATCTCAGACAGAGGGGCTTATAAGCATGTGGCAGAGTGTCTGTAATTCTAAGTGTGAGTTCTGAATCAATGCTGGATAAAGCCTGATGGGAGAGGGAAGAAAACAAGGAGGATCTTGACCCAGGGGCCCTGGTAAATTCTTCCTATACCGCTTCCTTGCTTCCTTATAGCTAGGAACTCTGAAGAGTCTGAGAATTCATTCATGTCTCACTTTGACCCAGGTTTTCCAGGTTCATTTTGAAGGAATATTTGTTGGAGTAAAAAGATTAAATGTATTCTGTAACAGTTGTTAGCTTGATTTAGAACTTCTAAATATTTAATACATGGCCTCCATTTATACTTTCACTGCAAACCCTACATGTGGTGTGGGTGGATCTCCCTGGGGTATAGTAACTGTGTGCAAGTGGATGCTATTCTGATTATTCCCTCACAAGGTGACAGCATGGTCAGTTAACGAGCATTTATTAGAAACGGTTATCTCAGAGCACTGTCCTAAGCATGTTTGAGCAATACGAAAGAACTACAAGAAACAGCCTAGGCTTCTGGGTACTCATAAGCTGAGTGAATATAAATCATACACAAAGAAATTTAAGAATAATCTCAGAAGTGTCCAGAATTTTATGAAACCAATTTTCTGCGAGGCTTATAGAACACAGTCTCAATTGAATTATGGCCACTAGGGTTCTATAAATCTATGTATGCAATGCCATCCTTTCTTTGCCTGATTAAATTTTCCCATCTTTCAAAGGCTCTCGAGCCTGGCCTCCTGGGTAAAGCCTTCTTGGCTGCCCTCCTCCACCCTCTATTGCTCTATTCTCAACTCCTGGTATAGTCAAGGTCATCAACAAAATTTTAGCTTCTAATTATTCTTAAATGTTTCATATTAATTGGTCTGTGTTCCTATGGTGACAGTTTCTCAGAGCCAGAAATCCTGTCCTTCATTCCACTCATACACTTTTCTGTACATTGCACTCCCTTCTCCCCACTCCCCTCACCACGTTCTCACACTCTGTGACTCGATCAGTCCCTCTGCTATTCTTCTACAATGGTCTGTTCAGCCCCTAATTATAGCATGCAGTTCAGCAAACACACACACACACACACACACTTCCAGGTGTCCCACACTTAGTGAAATACTTAGTAAAGAATGGCTTCTAATAAACTATCCACAAGGAAGAGTACTCCACATTCTTGTTCCCAGAGAGAGACCAATCAGGTCTGAGAAGGGTCTCAGCAAACATGATGTTCTGAAATGGTGAACACTCTGAAGAGGAAAGTAGCTATATTGTTGGAAGGAGCAGGAGGAAACTATTGTGGAGAGGTAGACCCACTTATCTGTATCACGTGGATCAGGCAAGGACAATTGTTTATCAGGTGCCTCTTAGGGTAGAAGTGGAAGGCTCACTGCTAAAGCCATGTGGTCATGGATACTGGCCCCATCCCCTGCCTGCCTCTGGGCATGGGCAAACGGTATCCACAGACTATGTCAGGGTCTTTGATCACAGCACAGCTGCTGAAGCCTCCAGCAGACTCTGAGTTCCATACCTTAGCTATGCCAGCTTAGTTCCAGGACTGTCCTCAGACGGCTGAAGGCGCCATGGGGCAGGAACAGTCTCATTCATTCTACATAGAACAGTGTCTGGCAAATAATGCAGTGTGGTCAGTGCAAAGTGTACAGGCTCTGCAGTCAGAGAGGTCAGACTGAATTTGAATACCGGTTCCATCATAAGTTGTATGACTTTGGGTAAGTTATTTAAACCTTCATATCTAAAAGTATATATCAAAATGTGGAATTATAAAATTATAATTACCCCACTTATTTATATGACTCGTCTTTTCCCAGAAAAACGTTAAGGTGACATAAATAGAATACAATTTTAAAAATAAAGACTAATTTAAATAAAAAAGGCACTATGATTGGGAACAATATAATGATACTACAGTAATACTATTTTGCAAAAGGGAAGTGGTGAGTAGGCAAACTACTCAGAAACCAAAGAAGGCCATATAAGTATTGTTCCCATGGGTTCTCATAAAGATAAATACAGTGTTAGCACATTACGGTAGGCAGAGCAATGGTTTTATAGCTTAGCTTCTTTTACGATATTCACTTACAACATCATTCCAAACTATAGTTCAATAAAGTAATTTGGGGGTCAGTGGGAAGCACCCATGCTAGATTGAGAGACAGATAGATTTTAGATATTCTAGAAGGATTTCTGCAGAGTTTTAAGGCAATCTTCTAAAATTACCACTTCTCTCAGCCAAGCTTTAAATAGTTTTTGAGTATTGATTAATCTGAGGTTATGGTTTGAGGTAAGTAGCTGAAGTTCATGTATCAAGCTAAAAGCAAAGGTATGCACTTTAGTAGCCAGCTGCAAATGAGGAATTGCTGATGTCTTATGAAACCTGTCAAATTACACAGTATATAAAGAACATGGTAGGGCATGTAAGTACTTAATGAAACACCCGTTACTTATTAAACTTGCAATAAATTACTAGTATTAGTATTTTTAATATATTAATGTATTAATAGATACATTGTAGTATCCAATATATGCTTATTAACTGGTTGATGGATCGATTAGGAATGAGCACAGAAAACAATGAAATTGAAAGTGTGGTTCAGTCAGGTTGTCTGTGAAAGGGAGACATAGAAAGTGAAATACTGGCAAACCAAGTGTTTAAGTGATTAGCTTTATATATGACTTATAGTCTCCTTTTGTCAATTCAGAAGGAAGATATGATTCATAACATATTTATTATCCAAACTTGTATCCAAGTTCTACAAGTGTAGATCCTACCCAAATTGTGCCGAACATGGAGACAAAAATGAGGAACTTAACCAATCGCCCAGGTGTTTCTAAATAGTTAAGTGCTCATTACAGTCATAGATACTTAAAAGCTACACCTTTTTCCTCCCAGAATTTCTTGCTATGATGCCATGTCTGCACCAATAACAAGAAATTTGGGAAAATATAACAAACCTTTGATAGAAGAAGCTGTGACTCATTTAACAAGTATTTATGGAGTAGTAGTATTAATAATAATAGATAGTAATCACAGTAATGATAACACAGCCTACCATTTACTGAGTTCTCACCTTATGCCAATATTATAATACTTATTCTAAAATGTATGCTGCATATAAAAAGGGCATAAACATATTCTTACTTTTTAAAAAATCATAAAATGATCTTCCATTCATCAACCAACTGGCTTAAAAAAAGTGTATTATTACCAGTGTCTCAGAATCATCGGGTGTACTCAAACCGAATAAAATCTCATACACTTCAGAATATTTTGTGTTACTAATTCCTTTTCCTTTTCTGTAATTATCACACATACATGTTTTCCTAAATAATAGTGTTTAATTTTTCCTGTTTTGGAACTTTATGTAAATAGAACCATACTATATATTTTTCATTGTTTCATATTCAATATTGTCATTAAAATTCATCTACACTGTAGCTCATAGGGATAGTTCATTCATTTTTACTACTGTATAGTATTCCATTACATAAACAAACCACAATATATAGATACTTAGACTATTTCCAGTTTTTCTAATTATAAACAATAATGCTATAAGAAATATGTTTAAACATACCTATTAATTTAGTAGTCAATAAATAACCTTATGTTATTCAATGATTATTCAATGACCCTAGAGACAGAATATGCTCTTGTTTCTCTCTTATTCTCCAAGGAAAATTTCCTTGGATTAAAATAAACTTTATATTTCTCCCTTTAATCATGAGTTTACTTTGGTATTTGGGAAACCTGATCTCTTTTCCTAAGATCTTTCCTAAAGTGAATATTCTTCTACTAAAAATTTCCAGAAGGGTAGAAATACTAGATTGGGCTGTGATCTCACTCAAAAAAAAAAAAAAAAATGGCCAAATAAAAATTAGATACTAAGGGTTAATGAAAACAATTTACATCTCAATCACAGGTTTTTGGAAAGCGGGAGTCTAAGGTTTTATAACATCATTAGAGTAAAGCACTTAAAATTATTTACACTGCCTAGATGTCTGGCTATCTGAAAAATATTGGGTAAAATGGCCCAGAGATCATGTAAAACACAGTTTCTGCTCATTTAAAGTGTAATTGTTCAGAAAATATATGAGCACATATGAAAAAGACTCACAGTTTTTCCCAAATTAATCCTGCTTATCTACTTTCAAGACAGATAAGTTTGAAAACAGATCTTTATAATTATTCATTAATTAACTCAAAGCTTGGTGTGACAAATCATTTGAAGTTGGAACCATGGGTTTTCGGTTGCAAAGAGAACTCCTACAAATGTTCTCTACATGTAAGTAAAATATACTTTGTTTGCTACCTAATTTTTATATGACCAACTTTGTTAAATAAGTTTATAATAGTTGAGCATAAAATTGAGAGGGGACGAAGAGATAAATATCTAATCAGCTAGAATATTCTACTAAATTATTAAACATTAGCCTTTTTAAAAACTATATCTTCATACTTCTGCTTTGCAGATTTCTTTTCTTGGCCTCAAATATCAAATCTACCTAATCTCCACAGTCTTTTATAAACCATGTTCCTTCCTCTGGCTACCAACCTACTAATCTCCTTCTCTGTAAACTTTCTTAAGAGTATTCAATGCCTCCTACACCAACTGCGTCAAACAATTCCATTATCTCACAGAAAAAGTATCTCCTGTCCCCATCTTTCTACTGAAAATGCTCTTCACCATAAGAGAACTTCTAAATGCCAAATTCAGAATAATTTCTTAACTATTGCCTGACTTGACTTTTCTGGAGAATTTGACACTATTGATTATCCTTTCCTAGAAACTCTCTTTTTATGGCTTTTATTCCCAAGTATAACAAGTTCCCTTCCCTCTTCTTCTGTTCCGCTCTTCATGGCACATCCTCTTCTTAAAAACTTTCTCACCTTTTCCTGTTTTTTCTTTAAAAAATATCTCCACGTATTTTCCACGGCTCACCTAAAATGCCACCTCCTCTGTATGCCCCTCTACCACCACCAAAGCTCAGATCAATTTAGTGATGTGCTCTTCCATGTTTCTGTAGCACCCTTTGTATACCATTATTATAGCTATTATTATTACACCGCATATTAACTACTTATTCATATACCTGCCTCTCTCTACTAAACTATAAGAATCCTTGAGAGCTGTAACTGAATTGGATTCACTTTTGTATCCCTAGCACTAGTTCAGAAGCTACATGGGAGCAACTTCATTAAATGTTTTATAAATGAGTAAAAGTGAGTAAAAACATATTGAAATGGGGTATTAAAAATGGCTTAAACTCTGGCCAATAGAACAGACCACTAGAAAATCGCATATTTGAAAAGAGAATTAAATGAATAAAACTAACATTACACTGAACAGAGAAAACATCAAAATCTTTGGAAAATGTAAAAATGAATGTGTGATAGTTCTTTAAACAGTAAACCCCATCTAGGATCATGTTTCACTACTCTTTGATGAAATTACAATAGATCTGAGGAAGGATTGCTGAAAGTAAAGTTTGATCTGGCTGTGGCGGATCTAAAGCAAATCTAATTGTGTAGCAAATGTTAAATCTGAGTCACTGCTACAATTATTTCAACAATGTTGTCTCCTAGCTAGCGCACATGACTAAATTAAAAGATAAAGGACTAAAAATGTTGCTAATCTCACTTGTACCTAGCAATTACTGGGGCCCAAGGGACTTCACTGTAAAACAAATATTGGTAACATCCAAAGTTACACGTGACATTTTTCTTTCAGAAGTTCTTCTCTTTACCCCTAGCATCCCCTTGGGCCTTAAGAGAATTTCCAAAGTACCAATATTATTAGATTGTATAAGCTATTATGTTATGTAGGTTTCAGTTTTTAAACAAAGCTATACCATAATCTATTCTAATTCCCCTGTGAACCATGTTGAACAAAAGAGAAGCCAGGATCTTCTTCACTTTTCAGAAGTACATTTACACAAAGAATTGTCTTTGTATCTTACAAGGTAAAGCTATGCACTAGCTATTTCCTTTAAGCATCACCTTGGGAAAATATACACTGGACCAGACTTTTCCACTGTTTCAACTGCTTTCTGGAAAAACATAGGCCCTTCGGGAAGCTTCAATAACTGTGTGAGACCACTGGGGTGCCATTTGGTAAACTACAGCTTCAGTGCACTCAACAGTACCCTAGTGGCCTGAAAGAGTTAGTGCAGCATCTAGCGGTACATGACTTAACTCCTTGGGAATTATTTCTAGGCTAAGAGAATCTGTCTCAGATCATTAAGAACATTTCCTCTGAATTTTGACTTCCTACAATGGCTAGAAATAAGAAATGTTCTTACCTATTTTGAAGAACTAAATGATTCAATTAATTTGTACATTTTATTAGAAGCAATGCTGAAACTTTTTCTTTTCTGACAAGTAATACACTTCAAAATTCTCTTTCTCAAAACATTTTAGTTATCAAGAATGTTGATTATGTAACTTAAAAACCTATAATTTTATATAAAACCTAACTCAAACATCAAAACCACCCTTATTCTTTGTAAATAAATTAGGGGATCTAGACATTAATGCAACCTACAAATATTGTGCACTTAACTGTGTACTAAACTGTGACAGGCATTGGGAATACAATGGTAAGTTAAAGAGTCCCTATCTTCAAAATACTTTTACTCTATTGGGGGAATAAACAACTAGAGAATTACATTCATATATCAACAATTTGAAAATCTCCATTAGCCAACTATTTTATTGATATCATAAAACATAATGGTTAAAATATACAGAAAGCATATATATATCTGTGTGTGTGTGTATATATATATATATATATATAATACCTTAAATAATCACAGTATTAAATTTGTTGGTCATTTTCATAATAGGAAACAAAATTATGGTCATGCATTAGTGGATCACTGAAGATAAAACTAAATGAACTTAGCTCTTCAAGTCACTTTTCACACATTTAAAAATAATCTTCAACAGAAATTAGAATCTATTTTTGGGAAACTTACCCCTTTCATAGCTAATCTGGCTTTTTGTCTACACATGTTATTTAAGATCTTAAATGATATATTATTTTAAAGCCTTGAGATCAAATCTTCAACCTGAGAATTACTTTGTAGTACACAGTATTCAAAGTCACTCATGTTCATCATAAAAATTTACTCTGACATTCTAAATTTCATGTTTTCCTTCTGTCCTTCTTCTCCTTTACTTAGTAAGCCCCTATGTAAAATATATAATGAAATACAATATGGAATAAAATGCTGTTAATGTAAAGAGAAAGTATAATTAATAAACCTTAAAAAATTGAAGTGAAGACATGGCCCCTCAATGCCATGTTTTTAGCTTAGTAGAAAAGAGAAAAGCCTCACCAATAACCATAATGTGTAATTTTATATGATAAGTGCAATGGAAAAATCACAACTTTTATTGGGTGTGATCAGAGTTGGGGTCATTAAATATCTTCTAATAAACCCAAGGACTCAGGAGGGTCACTCACTGAGAGGGATAGGGGAGGAGGATAATGAAACTGAGAGCTTCTCTTTGCATCTGTCCTCAAAATCAACAGGATGAGAGATGTCAGAGCCAAGTTAGTCCCATCTTTCATTAAAGAGATGAGGTTGGTTTTGAGCTTTGATGTCACAGTCAATATACAATCATGGATTCATGGGTTTTCTACATACTACTCTCTTTGAGGCTTAGCAAAATGGATATCTTTCAAAATGCAACATTTAATAAAAGTTAATGTATCTTAAACTCTGTAATTCCACTGACCAAAGTAAAATTTTAAAACTTAATCCTTTCTTTCAGAGTCATAACAGTTAGCTATTATAATTTTATATTTAGATAGTCCCTTAGATTTTATAAAGTGTTTTTTATAGCTTAAAATGCTCATGTTATAGAATATTTTACTTTATTCAGCAGACTTGTAAGTTAGCTCTTATTACTCCCATTTTGCCGATTAAGTTAACTGAAGATCATGGGAATAAAGTTCTACATCAACAAATATCAGAGGTCAAATATAAATCCCCTCGTGTGTTCTAATTCAAATTCTGCAGCTCTTTCCAATGTATCACACAGTTTACTGAAAAAGTCTTTCCTTGGTTTCAAATTAAGATACAAAGGAAGGCTCAATTTCCAATACAAAATACAAAACATGAGTTTTGAAAAGATTTTGAGAAATGGACATGTAGGTAATTATCGATTATATTTGTTTTCTTTCTAAAGCCTTAATAAAAACATCTTCAATACTGCAGATTCAAGCAAAAGGTATGCATAAATTTCAGACCAATCTGGTTCACAAGAATGTCCTGGGCTTTCTTAGAAGGCAGTTTTGTCAAATTCTTGAATGGAAATTTGGACCCAGGCCTTGTTTCTCCAGCACTCCATGGCAGATGACTCAGTGGTAACATACTTGCTTATAGTTACTACAAATTTCCAGATGGCAAATCCATGGAATGAGCAAAACTAAAAAACTTTGGTTCCTATTTAGTCCAGACAAAAGCTTCTTTTACCTCAGCATTTGAAATGTTTACATTAAGAAATTGCTTTGTAGATTGTTACAATGCCTCCCAGGTTAAAGTGGCAACTGTTCCGCTTTGGTGCATTACATGGTGGTACTTATGTCTATCCTCTTATGGAAGCTCAAATTCTTAATCATTATAATAAGAATAAGAATAACCCCTGGTATCTAAAAAGTGCATTACCACTCACAAAGTGCTTTCATGCACAGGATATCCTCACAACATGTCTCTGCCCAGCCACAGTGACAGTATCTCCCCTAGGGTTCTATTCAAAGTCCTTTCTCTCTTTTCATTCTTCACCATTTCCCTGGGGAATATTATTCTCACCTGTAGTTCTAACCACCATCCATGTGCTGATGATGCACAAATCTCTATTTTCAGCTTAATGTTCACACTGGAGATGCTGATGGGAACAGGTGGCTGGCTGCCTACTGAACAATTCTCAGGGTTTATCATCGGTTACTCTACTCAATTTATGCAAACTGATATTCTCCAAATCTCCTCTCCGTTTAAATTTTTTGAATAGCTAATAGCAACATAATCTACCAGCTATCCAAGCTGAAAATATGCAAGTCTTAACTTCTCTTTCTCACTCTCATATACAGGTACTAAGTCTTGTTGTCTGTACCCTAAATATATTTCCCCAAGATATTTTCAGTTATGTCTTTACCTAAGTGTTAGGTTAGAGCACAAAACTAAGCTTCCTAAGTTTTTACTCCATTTCCTGTCTGACTCCACATTCAGGCCTCCTTCCAATTCTCCTTCCAGAACAATCCTCTTAAAAACACAAATCTGGTCAGGACACTCCCCTAGTTTAAAAGCAGAGAAATGAAACTGGCAGTGGTATAAAGAATGACAATATGAAGTCCAAACTTCTTGATAGCAAATACAAAGACTTTCACAATATTATCCCAAACCCTATTTTTTGAACTTCACCTTCCCACACTAAGTAAGCAGAATATATATTTGCTAGTCCCAAAACAAATCACTAGCTTTCACCATTTCCATGCTTTGTGTTCTAATTACCACAAATCTCCTACCTCCTACTCATCCTATTAATAACTAGTGCAAGATTCACCCGGATTCCCCTAGGTATAGTTATTTCCAGAATTTGCTTACAACATTGTAATTGTTTCTGAGCATATAACCAGTAATTCCCACTACTACCATATGAGCTCCCCATGGGCAGGACTCTTATTCATCTCTTATCTCTGGTATATGGCATTCTACAGGAATTCAGATGAATCAAGTAATGCATGTGTCTGAAAGATGCATAGCAATGTCTCTGCTTTATAGAGGTTTGGAAAAGTCATATAATTATACACGTAAAACTAGAGTTAAGTTACTGAATTTCATCCCTCTCAAATCAAATTTGAAAGGTATTAAAAGTATTTTACTTATCTTAAGCCATAATACATAGACATTTTCTATGGAAATGTACATCAAAATTTATAGCCAATAAGATTAAAAATAAGTTATATCCTCCTCAGGAAAAATATTTGCAATAGGTGATTGATAAAAATCATTAATATCCTTAATATGTAATAAAGTTTTAAAAATAAATGAGAAAAGAGTTCCTTTTTGTCAATAACATGATATAAAAGGTAATTCATAAATAAAGAAATGTAAATGACTATAAGCTTATGTAATGTTAAACATTATTAAGAAATATAAGAAATAAACACTAGGATAAAAATTTAACCAAATTGGCAAATATTACAAAACAAGATAAAAGTAGTCATCTTAAATAATTATTCTTTAAAAGTGTCACTATCATGTAAACTTGATGAAAGTGTAAAGCCAATAAAATCTTTCTGGCAGAACTAGACAACATATATATAAAATCTTAAATTATTACACCACTTCCCTTTGTACATAAAGGTACAAAATATTATATCTATATTCTACTTACTGTATAAAAAATCAATTCCTTTTCTTTATTTTAAAATGATCTTTCTCTAAGCTACACTTTAGTTGTAATTCTATGCTAGTTCACAAAGCATAGTTTATTCTTGTATTTGTATTAGTTAGTATACCCTGGCTGGTTTGGCTCAGTGGATTGAGCGTCGGCCTGCGAGCTAAGTGTCGCTGGTTCGATCTTCCAGTCAGGGCACATCAGAGAAGGAAAACTCTGACTCCAAAAAACCTCCGCTGCCTTGCGGCATACCTCTTCAGGGGAAAGGCTAAGGGAGTAAACCCCGACAGAAAATCCGGAGCCAGAGTCCCTAAGGCGGTTTGACGTTGTAGTCAACACCGGCAACTCCTGCGGCGCACCTGAAGCCAAGCTGTATTGACTCCGTCTTTCCCTTGGACCCTTCAGCTGCGAAGAGAGGGGGGGTCTGCTGCATGGGCAACAGCAGACCCTCCATATCACCCTGCCCAGGCTCTGTAGCTTCAGCTTCACTGGAGAGGACACTCCAGCGTCATCGCAAGATGTCGATTCAACACGGGAGGAGACAGATACCGTGTCACTCCCGAGTCGGACTGCACAGCCATTCTCGGCGGTGCAGATAGACTCTTAGGAAGCTACACCATCGTCTCTCGAGACGGATGGCTGCCGACGACAATGCCTTTATCTAATGATATTGTGAGATGTACCATTAACAAAGTAACATTTCATAATATATCATTTTTCTACTCAAAAACTTTCAATAACTTTCCATAATTTATAAAGTTAATAATGCCATGCCTTGATATTCATAATATGGCCCTAATTAATTTACTATTTCTGATCTTCTTTCCTAATAAAATAGAATCCACTGTTTCCCAAATGCTCCTCACACATTGCTACAGCGTGTTCCTTTTGCTGGAAATGCCTTTTCAGATGCCCATAACTGAATTCAAGTACTATTTATCTTTTAAGTCCAAGTACCAAAACTATTTTCTTCATTTATTTTTCCACATCTGTAAAAGGAGGCTAATAAGCCAGTCTTAAATAGTCATTATGGAATTTTAATAAAGCTGTGTCTAATATACCAAAGAGGCAAAATAAATATTTACGGGATGTGTGAGCCTCCCACCCACCCCACCCCCCGCCACGCGTTCACTCCACAGCTGAAACCCTACACTAGTGTAGGTACACTTTATCTTGCACTTTCATGATGCAAATAAGACAGGAAGGGAGTGGGGAAACTTACTTTAATGAGAACTCACTATTTATCAAGCTCTGTACTATGTATCTCTCTAGAGCCAACTGACTTGGTCTGAGTTTTTATTTGTTTGAAAACAAATACTATTTTTTTTTACTTCTGCATCTCTTCCAATGTTAACCACTGTTCTAAACACAAAGAATTGTGTAAAATATAATGTCCAGATTATCCAATGCTTTCTCTCAATGCCATTGAAAGACAGGCACCAGCAGAATCTGTTTCTTAAAACAATATTCTTCTGGACTTTTTAATTTGAAAGCCAGAAAGAATGATAATAGACTTTATTTTCCCCTTTTGTTCCGTGTCTTAAAGTTTTTATTGTAAAATAAAGCTGAGACACAGATAATCATGGCAAATGTATAATTTGATGACTTGTTTAAGGAAAACCCCCTGTAACTGCCTCCCAGGTCAAGAACTAGGACTTTGCCAGACACCACAGAAGACTCCATGTACCTCAAGCCAATCAAAACGTCTTTCCCTTCAAAGTAACCATGTTCTGGTTTTTATAATACCCACTTTCTTGTATTTATTCATAGTCTGTTCACCCAATTATGCATTCCTGGACACTACAGTTTAGTTTTCTTCTAGGTCTCTTATACTTTACTGGGTTCCATCCCATCCCTTTCTTTTCTTTATGATTAGTCTGTTGAAAAGCCTGAGCCACTTGACCTGTGCAGTTTCCCACAGTCTGGATGGGCTGGTTGTGGCTACATGGTGCAGTTTAAAACGTCTCTGAAATAGATTTTTCATACCACCTCTAGAGCCAAGGATTCTCTGAGTTATCAGAATATTAAACCAATTATAAAAACCTAATTCCTTCAAAAACTAAAAATGCCTTGTACAAATCTCATTTGGAATTTAAAGCCTAGTCTAGGCTGAGATCTCTAGTTTAACAAATCCAGCACAAATAACTCTGCTAACGGAGTCACATGGGATAGTAAAGTATTTCATCAGTCAAATATCATTTAAAGTATTAGCCTTTGGAATATACTATGTGAGTTTTATATTCTTTAATTAACAGAACTAAATTTCTTTCTTGCATTTTCTCACTTTCATCCTGAACTAAAAATAAAATGTTTTTGTTTTGTTTTCCATCCCTGAGAAATTAACTAACATACATCAAAATATAGCAGGTGGGTCAGGGGTATGTGCTTGTAATAGAGAAAAAGAATCTGGTGATTTGACACATCTGTTGCCCATTACCTATAACAAAGGTAATACATGCAGAGCCAAGGGGTAGCAATAATTAGCGTGCTCCAGGTCAAAAAAGGGAAGATGATAGATATAATACCAAACATAAATATATTACCTGAGACAGGAGACATGATAATTTTAGAGAAAATAAACTGACAGCTTATAAAAAATGTCTGCTTCCTTCTGTCATTTATCATGCCCAAAACTCCTTACAACTGAGTATGGAACATTAAACAGAGAATATCAGTGTTGGGTTTTTATATACTCTTTGAAACATATTATCAATGTGGTTCTTAAAATATCTCTATGATACTATCACTTTTTCTATTTTACAGAGTAGAAAATAAAAGACTAAGAGATTAAATTGCTTGCCTCAGAAGTATAGCCAGGGTTGGGATATCAGAAGTTCCTGGAGGTGCTGAGGAATAGCATGAAGCTACTGCATGTATGGTTCACAGACCAGAAGAGGCAGCACCACATTTCTGGTCCCTCCCTAAGTCCCCAAAATCACTATCTATGAGAGTAGAACCCAGGAATCTCTATAGTAATGAGATATCCAGATGATTCTTAACCACAACCAATTTTGAGGTACATTGAGGTAAAGGAAAGGTCAAAAGTTTTAGAGCCAGCAAAACTGAGTTTAAATTATAACTTTTATTGTTATAAAGATTAAAAAATCATTATGTATGTAAAGTATTTAAGATAGTATCCAACAGAAAATAGACCCTGACTATACAATAATCACTCCTTAGAACCACCAGTGGATCTATTTACAATACATGATGACATTTGGACTTCTGGGAGGAGCAAGTCCCTACTCACCAGAGTTAAGACCCAAAAACAATGGAATGCGCTTCTTTAAGATTCTAGACCCACGCTGTAAGAAGGTAGGGAATTTATACTAAATCAATGTGCTTTTTAACCACTTCTGGGTGTGTGGATGGAGGAGGAGGCTCCCGGTCTCTCAGCAGAGAGTAAATAGCAGGAATCCACCTTGGACCCCCACCCCCACACAAAGCACCACAGTGTGGTGAGAAGGGTCGCCTGGTAGTGAGGAATGCACAGGGCTCCACCCTCTATAGTATAGGAGGTATGACAGCCCCATCCAGGAAGTAAAGGTAAACACAAAACTGTCAGGATGGCAGAGATCATGATAGAGAGCCCAGTGATGCAGCTGACCAGCCAGAAAATACCTAATCTAATGGCTCAGCAGATAGGAAATCTTTCTGAGGCACAGTTCAAAGCTTTGGTTATAAAACTGCTTACAGACCTAACAGTAGATCTTAAACAAGACAGGGAAGGAATGAAGGCCAGTCCTGCTGAAATGAACAAAAACACATATGAAACTAGTGGTGAGGGCAAGAAAACCAGGTATCAAATCAACAAATTGGAACATAGGGAAGGAACAAACAGTCAACCAGTGCAGAAAGAGGAAACGAAAAGTGTGGAAAATGAAGAGAGGCTCATAAACCTATGGGACAGCTATAAGCGGGCCAACGTCTGAATCATAGGGCTGCCAGAAGGTGAAGAAAAAGAACTAGAAATTGAAAAATTATGTGAAAAAATAATGAAGCAGAACTTCCCTAATTTGGGGAAGAAAATAGACTTACAGGTCCAGGAAGCACAGAGAGTTCCGGATACACTGGACCCAGAGAGGACCACACCAAGACATATTATAATCAAAATGTCAAAAATTAAGGATAAAGAGAGAATCTTAAAAGCAGCAAGAGAGAAGAAGAGGATTATCTACAAAGGGGTCCCAATAAGACTCTCAGCTAATTTCTCAAAAGAAACTCTTCAGGCAAGAAGGGACTGGCAAGAAATATTCAAAGTCATGAAAAGCAAAAACCTACAACCATGATTACTCTATCCAGCGGAGCTGTCATTCAGAATAGAAGGGCAGAGAAAGTGCTTCCAGGAAAAAGTAAAACTGAAGGAGTTCATCAGATCCAAACCAATGTTACATGAAATGTTAAAGGGACTTGTTTAGGAGAAAGGGGATCAAAACTATGAACATTAAAATGAAAACTGTCTCACAACCACCAACAACAGAAGCTAGGGAATTGAAACAAAGGCAAACTAAGTAGGCAACGAGAATGGAAAAAGAATTATAGGTATGGGGTACATTTGGAGCATAGGTCAGTAGGGAGGGGGAAGGGGGGAGAGGGAGGGAGATGAAACAGGAATTAAGAAGCATAGTAAGAGGGAGTGGAGTAGATAGGAATATGTTGAGAAGAACTATATGCACAACCAATGGGCATGGACTAAAAGGGGAAGACAACTGGAGGGAGGGGGGTCACTAGGTGGAGAGAACCAGAGGGAAAAGAAATTGGGACAACTGTAACAGCACAATCAATAAAATATATTTTAGAAAAAAAAGAACTAAAGTGGGGAAGGTGTAACTCACACAGGGAAAATGAGTGTGGAATACAGTAAAGCTGGAAGAACAGGTTGGAGCCAGATCTTCCAAGACCTTGCAGAACACATTAGGAGCAAAGGGAAGCCTTCATACATTTTGAGCAGGTGTGTGACATAATCAAAGTCGTATCTGAAAACTCTCTCTGTCTGCATTTTGCAAAACAGACTGGAGTGGTCAAGAATAGATGAAGGGAGGATCTTCAGTTAGGAATATATTACAGTAGTGCCAGCAAGAAAGAAAAGGCACCTTGTAAAAGAATAGTAGAGGTGGAAGAAAAATCAAGACATTTACAAAAGTGTTGTGGACAGCATGTAAAAATTTTATAGGGCAAAACAATGAAATAAAAGAATCAGATTACTTCACGAGCCTCCAAAATTATATACCAACACATTGACAGATCAAATCATTGAAGCTAAGTGTAAAGTGCTGAGTAAGGGTCTTCCCACCTAGACCTACAGGGTAGTGAACCCCTGTAGAAACAGAGAGAGATGGCAATTTTGAGCTGAGGATGAAACAGAGGTTTGTGTTGATGACAGACTTAGATACCAGAGGGGCCTTACCAAGCAAGAATGCTTAAGAGTGTGAGGTAGTGGGAGCAAAATTTTAGTTTACCACTACTGTATCTGGGAGACTACACATCAGTTTTCATGCACTTCTTACCTTCTACGCACCCAGATACAATATCAATGAGAGAATCCAATTCTGGCAGCTTCTATTTGGGAACAGAGAGATACTTATGGTGGGGGGTGGGGTGGAAGAGAAATTCCAGGAGCTAGAATGGCATAAGAAGAAAATTGGAATTAAGCATATTTTTATTCTGATTCCAGCTCTACCCCTTATCAACTATATTATCTTGCATTTAAAAGTTTTAATTTCCTGCCCTGGCCAAGTGGCTCCATTGGTTGGAAAGTCATCTCTGTACACCAAATGGGTTGCGGGTTTGATCCCCAGTCAGGGCACATACCTAGGTGGCAAATTCAATCCCTGGTAATCCCTAGTTGTGGAGCATACAAGAGGCAACTGATTTTGTTTCTCTTTCTCATCAATGTTCTCTCTCTCTCTCTCTCTCTCTCTCTCTCTCTCTCTCTCTCTCTCTCTCTCAAATCAATAAATATATCCGAGGTGAGGATTTTTTAAAAAGGTTTTAGTTTCCTTCTCTATAAAAATGAATAATACCATCTATCTCAGATTTCTTGTGAAAAGTAGAATTAATATAGTTGAAATATCTAATATGGTAGCTAATGCACAGTAAGTTTTAAAAAGTGTTAATAATTATCATAAAGAAGCACAGCCAAATACTATTGCTTCTGATAATAACAATAAAATAATAATATTTATTTACTGAGCTCTTATTAATTACCGAGTCCTCCACTAAAACCATTATATGGATTAATTTATATAATCCTTAATATAACCCCATAAAGCGAGCAACATAATTACCCACATTTTACAGATGAGGAAATTAGAAGCTCAGTGATGGTAAGTAACATGCTGAAGATCAGAGGACTATCAAGTGGTAGAATCTGGATTAGATCCTACATAGTTTGAGTCCAGATTTTCCCCACTCTTTTTTTTAATATTCATTATTGATTTGAGAGAGACAGACAGACAGAGAGAAATTTGTTTTCTACCCATTTATGCTTTCATTGATTGACTCTTACGCAACCCAACTGGAGATTGGGGATCAAACCACAACCTTGGCATATTGGGATGATGGTCTAAGCAACTGAGCTGCTCGGCCAGGGCCCTGATTTCCCCAATTTTAAACACGATGAGCTACAATCTCTTTTATACTCTGGAACAGTAGTGGATTTTATAGGATGAGCACAAGTTTATCACAACATAAAGACTTCAGCCTCAAGGGTTTGATCTACTATTTATAAGCAATGACTTTGGGGAGATCACTTAATGTCTGTTAGTTTTAGTTATCTCAGCTCTGAAACAGATTTAAACAACAACCAAAAAAAAAAAAAAATACATCTGAAAATGTCTGCCTTTGTGGCTAAAACATAGTTATTTTCAATAAATGAAAGTTGAATAAGTGAATAAATGAGTTTCCATTATATGATTTTAAAATCTACTATATCAGTGGTTGTGAATCTGATGGACCAGAGTGAGTGGGTCTGTTACTTCTTCAGAGTGGAAAATAAATGTCAGCACTGAAAACAAAATAGGAAGTCAGGCCAAGGGGCGAGAATCAGGATTTCTATGTATTCAGATCGTCTCCTATCCTGACATAAATACATAGAAGGAAAGAAAGAAATTGAACCCAAGGCATGGCAAACTAAAATATTCATTCCCTCTTTCTTTGAACTAGTGTAGAGTTTCCATGATAAAATGAAGGTGTCTATATACAGGATTTATGTAAAATTATAACCAATTTTTGGGAGAAATAGAGCCACTCATAAATCTCACCTTGAGAAAGCCAAAAGACCAAAAGGAATGCATTGCTAGTCATTAGCAGGGCTATATATACATTGTACCTCCCAGCACTAACTTTATTGTGCATTTTTCAAACCCAAAGGGAATGCAGAGCTCAATTTTGTTTTCATGGGAGACTAATTGCTGACTGAGATACGGCATTTAAGACATACACCATGGAAATGAGATTGTCTGAATCGTGGGCTCTTCAGGCCTACTCAATCCTCCCCTGACTGACAGGACCAACTTCATTTATATAGAGATCTCTTTGATGGGGAAAATCAGCATACGACTAACTGGGAGATACCTTAGATAAGTGTTAAGAAATGGCATTTCCAAAACATAACATTTTGAAACTATGGGCGATTAAAACACACACACACACATGCATGCACACACCATGTAGAACCAAAATGTGAGCCATATATGTAATTTAAAATTTTCTAGTAGCCACATTGAATCAAGTAATAAGAAATAGGTAAAACTCATTTTAATACTCTATTTTATTTAACCCTATATATCCAAATTATAATCTCCAATGTAATAAAAAAATTATTAATGAGATACAGTAGTCCCTCTCTATATTGTGGTTCACTTATTGTGGCCTCACTGTATCATGGGATTTTTTAAAATATTATATTTCATTATTTATTGTAGATTTTTCACTATATCATGGGATTTTGCGGTACTGTATACATATATTGTTAAAGTTACATAGGTTTAAGAGTGTAGAATAAATGTAAGGTTACTACTTTGTGGGGTGATCTAGAATGTAATACCCACGATAAGTGAGGGAATACTGTACTTTACATTTTTCCCCATACTAAGTCTTCAAAAATATGATATATATTTCATACATATGATGCATCTCAATTCATAGTAGCCACATTTCAGACTCACTAGCAACATGTAGCTAGGAGCTAGTCAACTGGACACCATTGCCCTTAGATGTATCTTTAGAAACTGTTAGTCAGCCCTAGAGCCATCTGCACTCCTCTACCACATAAGGGTTTATGCTTGAAATTAATTTTATAGATGAATTTGATATTGATTGTTAAGGCTTTGATTCCTAAGTAATTTCCCCTGGGATAGTAACATTTCCCTTACTTATACCTCAGTAAAAATAAAAAACTGTCAATTAACTTTTACAATATTTTAGTTGCGGGTGGTGGTGGTGGACATTACTGAATTAAAAAAAAAAGTCCACCACTGACTCAGTTTCCCTTATGTAGAAGAAAATGGAAGGGTTTAGAAATATTAGCACATGTAAATCTATGGCTATGTGATAGGCACTAGCATCCCATTCTATGGATGAGAAAACTGAGGCTGCATAACTAGCTCATGCTCACACTGCTAGAAAGAGGTAGAGAAGAATTCAAACATAGGGTTGTGATATTTAAGAAACAGGAATTCCAGAGCTAACCCTGCTTGGTCACATAAAATTCCAACACATCATAGTCTGAATAGTCCACAAACCTAAAATTCTTCTGACATTGATGCACCTCTTCACAACGTAGGGTGAAATCTTTCCTACCCGGTACTTAAAATTTCTCTCAGTCACTTCTTCCCTTGGCTGAGCAACAGACCTCTCTCATTTCCTTATATGACCACTGAGTCAACACTGATTCTAACACTTTCCCCTTCGTCTTTTAAGAGAGAAGCATGCCTCCACTCTTTCTAATTATCAAAGCTTTGGCACAAACTCTCAACAAGAAGTCAGTGGATCTGGACGGCAGGGTGGTGTATATGGGAAAGACTGGTTGGTTCTGTCATCTTCCTCCTATGTGACTTTGGGCACATGAATGTGCCCTAGTTTCAATTTTAGAGTCTGTTAAATGGGGTCAGTAATACTCAGTTGACAAAATTGTTATAAGGATTAAAATAAATAAATGTTAAAGAGACACATTTAAGAAAAAGAAGATCAAAACTATGAACAGTAAAATGACAACAAACTCACAACTACCAACAAATGAATCTAAAAAACAAACAAACAAACAAAAACTAAGCAAACAATTCCCACTCAGGGCACATGACTAGGTTGCACGTCAGGTCCCCAGTTGGGGGCGCAAATGAGAGGCAACCACAGAGTGATGTTTCTCTCCCTCTCTTTCTCCTTTTCCCCCTCTCTCTAAAAATAAACAAACAAATAAGTAAATTATTAAGAACATAAAAAAACTAAGCAAACTAGAACAGGAACAGAATCATAGATATGGAGATCATATGAAGGGTTGTCAGTGGGGAGGGGGAAGGAGGAGAATGGGAAAAAAAGCGCAGGGATCAAGAAGCCTAACTGGTAGATACAAAATAGGCAGGGGGGCATTAAGAATAGTATAGGAAGCCAAATTATATGCATGGCTCATGGACATGAACTAAGGGTGTGGCAGATTGCTGGACGGAAGGGAGGTACTGGGCAGAGGGGGGAAAAGGGGGAAAAATTGAGACAACTGTAATGGCATAATCAATAAAATATACTTTAAAATGAAATAAAGATTATGACATTCCTAGCACATAATAATCACTCAGTGAGTAAATTCCTTCTTTTCTTCTGTAATACACTATCAATGGCCCTGTTATGTGTTACTGTTCTTTGACTCATTCCTAATAGTTGGCCTCTTCCCCAGAAGTAGTATCTGTCTATTTGAATAGGTTCAGTGAGAATTACACATGGAAACAGGACCTCAATGTATTCCCCTCCCCCACAGCCTACTCAGTGGAACTGCACTGAAGAAGATAAACATTTTATGCGCTTTTTTTCTCCAGAGAATATATTATCCCTTAACTTAAGATTGAGTCAAAAAATATTCTGCCCACAATGCTTCTGAGGCATTTTAGGGCACTGGCCGACCATCCCACCCAGCCAAAGCCTTCCATCCTACCTCTTGCCGCTTCTGTCTTACAGGATCTGCGGACTGGGGCACACACCAGGGAACTTGACTTTATTTAGCCCTGAAGGTAGGGATGATAGGGAGGGAAGACATAAGAATCATCGAGTGCTGTGAAAATCAATGCTATTGACTGCTGGACTAGAGGAAATGGGAAACAGTCTTGCTGATTGTGATGGCTGGAAGAAAGGGGAGGAATGGGAGGTGGGCCACAGAGTTTACATACTGAGAACAGGAAGACAGCCCTGACTAAGGGCTTCTCACTACAGACCAAAGTCTGTCTCACTGATCTTCACCCACCCCCAGCCTCTACTGCTCCAGTCATTTTGTGAATCTTTCCTCAAACTTGTTTATCTGAACTAAAACAATGCTTTAGATCTAAAAGGAAAAAAAAAAAAAAGAGTGTTTTTCCCTATAACGGTCAAGTCTTAATTTTTCTCTAATGTATTTTGAATTCTTCTTATCTCTTATTTACATTAAATCGATTTTTCAAACTAACCAGTTGCTTTTCTAAAAAATTTATCATAAAATTTTCTTTAGACAAAATGGTTTTTTATTTCATATTCAATTCAATTCAGCAAAGCACTACCTACTACACAAAGACACATAACATTTCTTCACAATGGCTCTGTTCCTAGTACAGGTACAGTGTTAAGTACATAAGGGAGACTCAATGTTTGCTTTAAAAAGAAATGAACTAAAGAAGATATGGAATTATGTTCCAGTAAATAAAACAAACATGACTAAACACTAATAAAAAGGATACATATGACACACTAGTAATACAAAGTGCTACACTACTAATACAAGGTTTAAAAGTGTTACACTAGTCATACAAAGTGATAGATATAAAGTAATGAAAGGATACAAAGCAGAGAAGTTCCTTCTGGGAGAAAAGAGTAACTAGCAGGGTCTGATGGATCAGACAATGATGTGGAAGAGGGATAAAAGGTGAATACTTTTCTAAATTGAAGTAACAGCCTGAGCAAAAGCAATTTTAAAAAATAATCATAATTCTTTTACAATGTTCTAGAATTGACAGTGTTTTTCATACACATTATTCCATGTATGCTCCGAAACAACACTACGAGGTACAGTGTCTGTCTTTTGGTGCTGTTTTAAACATGTCTTATTTGGAGATTATTTGAAGCTTTCTTTTTTTTGCAAAATAAGAAACCCAACTTTTAAAATTATAGATCCAAAAACCTATTTCACTTAATTTTTAATGTCCATGTTATAATTACAGTCACACCTCAGTACTCTTCAGCTTTAGAACTCATCAAACCTTATACTCATCACATTTTGACAAGGAAAAAAATTTTCAGCACTTGGTGCTTGCTCCAGACGCTTCGCATTTGCTAGAGTCAGTTACGGTACTTGTCAGTTTTGGCACGCCTTGCGAGTTCCGGAACAATTTAACGACGAGTACCGAGATACCACTATATACTGTTCTATTTATAAATCTAGAAAAAATTTTACAGTCATTATTAAGGGCATTTTTATGTCTTGAATTCTCCTTAAACATTTTAAATTTCATTTATAAATTTAAAATATTATATTTTCCTTTAAAGTACTTTAGTTGAATTACAAACAAAGCTTCCCAAGTATTTAAATCATTCTCTACCTAATAAACAAAACTTAAAATATGGGGAATTTTAAGCTTTCTTATACATTCCAATTTACAAATAATTTTTTTTATCTTTCATCTTAAAATATCAGATCAAAATCAATTATTTGGCATTCTAAAAGCAATCTATTAAATATTCTAATCTAGCAAATTCTCTTTAAAAATATGACATCTAGTAGGGGGGCTGAGGGGGTGGAGGGATTGAGCAAAAAAGAAAAAGGACTCATGGACATGGACGACAGTGTAGGGATTGCTGGGGCTCTGAAGGGGGGTATAAGGGGGCTAAATGCTAATGAAAAAATATAATAAAGATTAAATTAAAAGTACAGTTAAATACATTAACATTACCAAATATATACATTACATGATACAAAAATATTAATTTAAAGGTTTAATTTACTTCATTATACCCTTATTAGTCTGAATCCTTTCAGGATTATGGACCCCTGACCACCAAGAAAACAATTTTGTAAATTTTATGATTAGTTTCTCAAGAAATTTAGAGGATTTTATATTTAGTTAACTAAGGTTGCCTGTCATGTAGAGATCTTTGTTGGGAGATGTATAATTACAGATATTGAGTGTGATTTTTCTTACCTCTTCAACTATAAAGCTAAATGTTTTATATTCATTTTCTCATAAACTCCAAAATTTTAGAAAGAAGTTTCATCCTAGCTCATAGTCCCTGGATTCAAAGTATGCCCTAAGGGAATTTCCACCCCTGCAAGCAAGTTCACAACCACCAAGTTAAAGCTAATCCTCTTCATTATTTAAGTTGGCATTTCATTGGCTTTCTTAGAACATTTAAACATGTTCTGAATGGATCCTGCATATCTCTGAGGCTTTGTCTGTCTAAAGCCATGTTCATGATATTTTGATGATACCATGATAATGAGATGTTATCATTATCATCTCAAGTAGGATATCTAGAAATTAAACATCAGAATAACTGATTTACTCAATCTAAGTGTTACAGACTCTTTCATAAGAGGAGATGATGGACTTCAAACCCAGATCTTCTACAAAACATCCTATGTTCCCCATTTCTCCTCTATTGCATGAACAGTGGATAGATACATGGCCATACTGGATTCTGGCTGTGTATATTACATATAAGTGGGGTCTGGAAGAAAGTAATGATGGAAAAAAAGTAGATGAGGCTAGAATATGAGAAAGAAGAATTTTGAGGACAATAGAAAACAGAAATGTCTTGAGCACAAAAATGGATAGCCAGTTTTTCTCTGTGATTTAGAAGAATAAGTTTGATGCAACCATTAGAAGGATAAATTTGGAAGGGAAGCCAGTCAGGATGTTCCTGTGGTAATACAGTGAGAGGTAATGAGGGTCTCCACTGAAGAAGAGGTAGAGGAGGCAAGAGGTAGAAGAAATCATTCAGAAGTAGGCTTAAAATCAGGGGTCCCCAACCTCCTGTTAGGAACTGGGCTGCACAGCAGGAGGTAAGTGGTGGGTGAGCAAGTGAAGCTTCATCTGGTATTTATAGCCACTCCCCATTGCTCACATTATGGCCTGAGCTCTGCCTCCTATCAGATCAGTGGCAGCATAAGATTCTCATAGGAGTGTGAACTGTGCAAGCCATGGATCTAGGCTGTATGCTCCTTATGAGAATCTAATGCCTGATAATCTGAGGTAGATCTTGAGGTCGTGATGCTAGCACTGAGGAGCAGCTGCAAATACAGATTATCATTAGTATAGAGGTTTGACTGCCCAGAGACCACAAAAAATCAATTGCTTGCAGACTCATATCAAAAACCTTACCAGTGAGTGGCACATGTCAGGCTATACAGTGGCATGTGAGCTGATGTACTTCAGTTGCATAGCTGTACCTGGTGGCAGGTGTTAAGTCAGAACTGACTTATTTTAGCCTGCGTGTGGCCCTCCCATTATTTATTTGCCACTCTGTCTGCGGCCCTCTCACACACTGACTTGCCTTGGTCACGGTTTTGGTAAGCCCGCGTGCTAGCCCCAGCCACGATGCGTAAAACACAAACAGTGCTGGAGACCTTTGAAAGGGGGAAGACCCAGTGATGAGACAGCAGGAGACGCTAAGGCTGCCAACAAAAAGAAAGCTTCATTTAAAAGAAAACACCGAGAATCCTACTTAAATTACAGGTTTATTGCAACAGGTGATTCACACTCTCCAAGCCTGCTTTGTGTGGTAAGTGGCAACCGGCTATCCAATGAAGCCATGAAAACTTCAGAACTGCTTTGCCACATGGAGACCAAGCACCCTGCATTAAAAGACAAGCCTTTGGAGTTTTTCAAAAGAAAAAAATCGTAAACACAAAGAACAGAAACAATTATTGAAGGCCACCACTCTGTCAAGTGTGTCTGCACTAAGAGCATCACTATTAGTGGCTAACCGCAGTGCTAAAGCTAAGAAGCCCTTAACTATTGGTGAAGAATTGGTCTTGCCTGCTGCTAAGGCCATTTGTCGTAAACTTTTAGGAGAGGCTGCAGTTCAAATGGTGGCACATGTTCCTCTTTATACTACCTCCATTACAAGATGAAATGATGAAATAACAGGGGATATTGAGGCACAATTGTTAGAGAGGAGGAATGAGTCATCGTGGTACTCAATTCAGGTTCACGAGTCTACCAATGTTGACAACAGTCGACAATGCTTGTTTTTGTGTGATATATTTTTCAGGAGGATGTGCACGAGGACATGCTATGTGCACTTTTGTTGCTGACCAACACCGCAGCTGCAGAACTATTCAAGTCTTTGAATGATTACATATCAGGAAAGCTGAATTGGTCATTCTGTGTCAGTATTTGCATGGACGGAGCAGCTGCCATGACTGAACTGCTCTCTGGTTTCACCATCTGGGTCAAACAGGTCACTTCTGAATGTGAATCTATGCACTGTGTCATCCATAGAGAAATGCTGGGTAGCTGATAAATGTCACCTGAACTTAGCAACATTTTGCAGGTTGTGATTAAAATTATCAACCATATTCAAGTACCTGCCCTTAACTCACATCTGTTCATGGAGCTCTGTGAGGAGAGGGATGCAGAGCACACACGCCTTCTCTTATACACAGAAGTGAGATGGCTTTCCAAAGGTAGATCACTGGCCAGAGTTTCTGAGTTATGAGAGCCACTCCAGAGATATCTTTTAGAAAAATAGTCACCATTGGCAACACTTTTCAATGACACAGAATGGGTTGCAAATCTTGCTTACTTGTGTGACATATTCAACGTGCTCAATGAACTCAATCTGTCACTTCAGGGGAGAACAACTGTATCCAAGTCAGCAGATAAAGTGGCTGCATTCAAAACCAAAGTGGAATTATATGGGTGATGAGTGAACATTAGGATTTTCTGATGTTTCAAACACGAGCAGAGATTTTGAAAGAGAGTGAGCCAGGGCCTTCTTTCTCCAAACTGGTGCATGATCACCTGTCTCAGTTTTCAAAAGAGTTTCAGCATTACTTCCAAACCATAGAAGACCCCCGAACTAGGAAGAAATGGATCTGTGACCCGTTTGCAAGCCAGGTGAATTGACTTTATCCATGCTTGAAGAGGATCAACTGCTTGAGACTGCAGATGACAGTGGCCTAAAAAGTATGTTTGAGACGACTTCAAATCTCCATACGTTCTGGATTCAAGTCAAGACAGAGTATCCTGAGATTGCCACAAAAACACTGGGAAGACTGCTTCCTTTCCCCACATCCCATCTTTGTGAAGCAGGGTTTTCTGCAGTGACAACAACCAAAACGAGATTACAGAGTAGGCTGGACATAAGCAACATACTTTGTGTGCCACTGCCTCCCATCACCCCCAGATGGGACCACATAGTTGCAGTAAAACAAGTTCAGGGCTCCCACTGATTCTGAATTATGGTGAGTTGTATAATTATTTCATTATATATTACAATGTAATAATAATAGAAATAAAGTGCACAATAAATGTAATGCATATGAATCATTCTGAAACCATCCTCACTGGCCCCCGGTCCATGGAAAAATTGTCTTCCATGAAACCTATCCCTGGTGCCAAAACATTTGACTGCTATTCTAAAAGGAGGTGTGTATTGATTAGATTTCCATGGGGGCTATAGAGATTAAAAATGACTTCAATGTTTCCCCTTTAAATGCCTAAGAGAATAGTGATAAAGAGGAATTTGTCAATTGGCTTCTGTTTAAAATAATCACACACACACACACATACACACACACCCAGCTCAGAGCTCATTATTTGGTGGAGTGGATGTAGAGACAGGGTTAGGGGACTAGTACAAATGTATTTGCATTTAGTATACAATTTTTCCCTGTCTGAAGTACAATAGCAATGATCCTTTTGCAATTCAGACTCACCATATATTTTTTTGAAACTGCATCTCATTTCAAAGCTATTCCAAAGTTACACTTGAAAGCTTTCTATCCTCTGCTGAAAAGTCTAATGGTCTAAGAAAAACAATGCTTTCAGTCCCTGATTATTTTTATTTATTTACTTAAAAAAGCTTTCTTATCATGCAGCCATTTAAAAAGATGCTTATGAAGAATTATCAATGACATGATAATGTTCTTATGGTACTGTATTGAGCAAAAACATGGGGTACAAATAACATACCTTAATCCTAGATGTCTTTCATACATAACACATACTTTTCACACACACACACATACACACGTAAACACACACAAGTATGTAAGGAATAAATGAAAAGAATACAGAGGTTTTATATATGAGTGGCAAAGTTATCAGTAAGTCTAATTTTTTGTCTTTTTCTATACTTTCCATAATGTCTGTAAATGAGCACACATTACTTTTACAATCTTCAGAACAGTTGAGAAATACAATGCATCCTGACTCATTGAAAACTGACTTCTTATTTTTCTTTTCCTGAAGAGTTTGAAAGAGTACCAATTATAATTTAATCTGTTAAACATTCAACACACATACGAAGATCTCTTTTAGTTACTCAAACAAGATCCAGGGATCTGCTTCAGAAATCCATCTTATGCCCTCCCTTCCGGACTACTACATACCTCATGGCCTCACTTCTTTCAATCTAGGTACAACCTTAAATAAATAAATAAACCTAGGTAGATCATTTAAAAATAAATAATCCAGGTATATTTTTAAAAGTATGTGTGAATCTAGGTATATCCATTAGAAAAATAAATAAATAATAAAAAAAGAAAACATGTCTCAAAATTTGTCTCCTACTATTCATCTAACTTTCATTTTAAAGGAAAATATTCTCTCAGCTTCTTGCCATTAAATCTCTGCCTACTTTGAAAGTGCCAAAGTATTTTATGATTCTAAACAAAAAGTAAATATCTAGTTTAAATTTGAGAACTATAGAGAGCAAGACTTTCCCCAGGTCACCTGTTTCTTTCTTTTATTATTCATCTTTCCCTTGTTAATTCTCAAGAGCTGAGTTCTCCAAGTAATACCATTTCATCCTAGGAAGTTTTATTACCTTATTTACTGTATTAATAACTAGTTCAGAGTTGAGCAAATAGGCCTCTTTCAAAGGGTGCCCATACTGCAGTTGGTTATGAATGTCTCTTAAGTGTAAGCACCCCAGATTCAAGGCAGGATATAGGTTGTCAGACCCATGGCAATTCTTCTGGGTTGTGGCCAAAGGAATAAACTATGAAACACCCAAATCAGGGGGAACTGGGGTCTGAAGATGCTAAAACTAACAAGCCAGAAGACAGCTCAACAGAATCATTGAAAGACATGCAAAAGAGCCCTATGGAGAAGGGAGTCAAAGATCAGAGGAATAAGGACCAGAGCAAGGGGCTAGAGTAAGAAGTGTTCATCCTAGCACTTGGCCTGTCCTGAGCAGGTGTTGGTTCCTGTGTCTGGCATTTTACCAGTTACTTGCTGTGAGGTCCCAAACAACTGACTCTCTGTGGCTCAGTTCCTTCACTTATACAATGGACTCAATAATAAAACCTTCAATGCCTAATATATCACAAATCCTCCATAAACATTAGCTATTGCTACCAGGCATGCCGAGGTATGTAGGAGGACAGGCTAAACCTTAATGGCCAGGGCAGTGCTAAGCCATGAATTTCCAAATGAGTAGGCTAATTGGTAATTGGACAGCTATTCAATAATTTTTTTTGCATATTTCTTGCTTAGTATTGGTTGACAGTTGTAATTTGTCACCCTTCTTTTGCATATCCTTAATAGAGGATGCATGTTCCTTAATGCAGGTAACATGTTACAGTGTTTTTCAAATTGTGAGTTATAACCCATTCTGTATCCTTTCAAACTCACTAATAAATGTAAATTAAGAAATCAGTTTTAAATGCATCAGTATGAATTGCATTTCCTCAACCATTTCTTAAAATTATAATACATTTAGTATATCTCGACAAAAATTATTTTAAAATATATTTAAATGTGAAAGTAAAATAGAAATATCAGAATGAATAGCTTTTGGTAAAGTTAAGTATTGCAATTTTTAGTTTATATTCTTACTGTGTGTTGCAGTCCCAAAAATTTGGAAAAAAAGGGATATATATGTTACTTAGGCAAATATTAACACATGACAGTTTCTCCACAAACTTGTTGACCGGCTGCTTTAATTCCAAACATAAGCCATGAAACAGAGTTTGCCAAACCTGTCTTATGATAAGAATTACTTGGGTTCATTTCCACATTTCCAAGTTGCTTACTTGGTATTTCTGATGTTAGAGAGATACTGTCATAAAAGAGGCAATAATTTGCCATTAGGGAGGGAATTTGTTGAAAGCATATCTATTCTCCTTGTTCTGTACCTCTTCTTACTTGGTGGTACCATGCCTAATCCAACGAGGCACTTTATAAAATATGTCCAGCTATTTAAGTTGCTAACATTCACTGAGTCAGTCACTCATTCAGCAAATATTTGATCATTTGCCACATGCAAAGCAATGGGGGTACAAATGCATCTGGACATGGTTCTGGTGGTTGAGTAGCTTAGAGTAGATTCATTTCAGAACTAAGGTGGAGTGTCCACTGAGGATCAAAAGATCTGAAGTCAGAAATAAAATGGAGCTTTGAATGTACATATATGACATAAATTTGGGGCAATCTACCATTCAAATGTTCAGAGGATTAAAAATTAATAAAATTGCAACAGCAACCATAACATCAAAGCATTTTTCTCTAATTAACACTGATCAAATACAGCAGAGCTGAGAACCAGTGCCCAACAACTGAGGAGAACTCAGTATTAGGGCAGGAAAATACAAAGAATAAGATAAACACCAAAAGTTAAATTATATATATACATATAAACCAGGCAACTTATCCCCAGTCTCACTGGTACCAAGCAGATCCAGTCTATTAACATCTCTCACCTGTGGTGCTACAGGAACTTCTGAGTGGTCTCCCTGCTCTGGCTATTAATGCCTTTATAGTCTCCTCATCACACAAGCCTGAGTGACCCTGTTAAAACATTAGTCAAATCATGACTACTTTGCTCAAAAGCCTACTGGCTTCCCACTTCACTGAGAGAAGAAGCCTAACCTACAAAGAAAGCCCTACATGATCTGCTCACTTTGGCATCCTATAGCCAGCCACACTGGCTTCTTAGACATTCCTTAAAATGCCAGGTGGCTCTCTCCTCAGGACCTTTTCACTTTCTGTTACCCTTTCCTACAATACTTGGTTGCTCCCTTCACATCTTCAGGCCTTTTACTCAAAGCTCACCTTCCTATCGAGACCCTCAGAAACCACTTTATCTGAAACTGTAACTTCAACCCCCTTCCACATTTTCACTTCAGATACTCCTTCCATGTTTCGTTTTTCTTTTCAGCACTTATTATTATACACAATATATTGTACTTAACTCTCTTTTTTATTGTTCACCTAGCTTACTAACATGTAAACTCTATAAAGACAAGGATTATTGTTTGTTTTGTTCCACCTTGCATTTTTAGCAACTAGGTCAGTGCCTGACACATAACAGATGCTCATTAAATATTTGGTGGATGAATGAATGTAGAATACATAAGAAGCCTCATGCTCTGACTCTAACCATCACTTATTAGCAAAAAGTCAAGAAATTCCTCTCCGAAGTGGCTTCCACTCTTCACCCATTCTCTTGCAAAGCAGCTCCTGCTCTTGGGGTCCAGCCCCAAGCACCAGCACGCCCTCAGCACTCCTGCCAGGCCTCACAGGCAGCTGCACTGGGTTCTGGCCTCACTCACCAAAAGGCCTGCAGTAATCACAGTGAGGCCTCACAGTAGGAGGGCCTGAAAGCCAGTCCTGAACACCAGCATCTGCAACAATTGTGGCTTAACCATAACAGGAAGGGGCATGCAATCCACACAGGGGGAACCCCTCGAGCACCTGGCTCTGGTGACAGGGGAGATTGTGCCATTGGGCCCCACAGGGCACCTGTGCATAAGGCTACTATTTCAAGACTATGAGATGAGCTGATCTACCTAATACATAGAAGTGTATAAATGACTCATGGACATGGACAACGGGGAGGGATATGATTGTGGGAGAAGGGGTGGGCTGGGTGGGGGGGGAGCAATGGGGGAAAAATGGGACAACTGTAATTGAATAACAAAAAATAAAATTTAAAAAAAATGCAATTTGGTCTATAAACAAACTATATTAAGAGAGTTTAACAAATTTGTTAGATTAAATGTCAAGCCATAGGAATCAACTGTGTTCTTAGAGGAAACACCAGAAAAAAAAAATATTTTAAAATTATTATTGCAAGAAAAACACATTTACAACAACAAAATCTCTAAAGTATCTAAGAGTCACTCTAAATATTCAAAAACTTAGAAGAAAACCTAAATAAATGAAGAAAAAATATTTTGTGAAAAAAAAAAAAAAGAAACAAATGCAGAGAGTTGGGCAAAACAAGAAGGAAAAGGACTATCTTCCGAATAAAAGTATAAGACAAAAACTCTAAAAATAAAAAATAAAAAAATAACTAAAGAAAATGGTCATAAGCAGTCTACCAGCTAAAAAGGTCAAAAGAAATGGTCATAAAGGTGCTCACTGAATGCAGAAGAATGGATGAACATTCTGAGAACTTTAAAAAGAGATAAAAAATATAATGTATATGATAAGGGGCTAATATTCAAAATATATAAAGAGCTCATACAAATCAACATTAAAAAGTACTGATTAAAAATGGGCATAGGACCTTAATAGATATTTCTCCAAAGAAGACATACAGATGGCCAAGGGGCACATAAAAAGATATTTAACATCACTAATTATCAGGGAAGTGCAAATCAAAACCACACTGTTCATTGCAGCATTATTTACAATAGTCAAAATATCAAAGCCGCCTAAGTGTCCATCAAAAGATGAGTGGTAAGGAAGAAGTGCTACATATAGAGGGGATAGAGTAGGGGAATGAGAGAAAAAAAGTGAAGGAAGTTAAAAGGTATAAACTTACAGTTATAAAATAAATAAATCATGGGGATATAATGCACAGCACAGGGAATATAGTCAATAACATCTTAATAACATTGTGACAGATGTTTACTAGACTTATTGTGATGATCACTTCACAGGTATATAAATATCAAATTACTATGTTGTACATGAAACTAATATAATATTGTATGTCAACTATACTTTAATAAGAAAGAAAAACAAAAAAGAAAGAAGTAATAAAAAGGAATGGTAAAATCATACTATGTAAGACATGTAATTTTATTATTTACTCAATTCCTTACCTTATTAAAAATAGATTTTAGTTGTTTGCAACATACTAGTTAGTTATAGTTCACATAACTATATTATTTATTTAGGCACATTTTGAAAAGGTTTAGAGTGGAATACACCTGATTTAAAAGCTGCCTTTACAGGCACTTAATAGTTGCGTGACATTAGACAACTTATTTTTGTCTCCTAAACTTCAGTTTCCCTCTATAAAGTAACAATGATGATAATGCTTACATCATTGGTCACTGAGAAGCATTTTGAAGAATGGTTATTGGTGTAGTCCATGGCTCATAGTAAGAGTTTGCCATTGTTTATTGTGCTGTTTTATTCTTTATTAATTATCTCCTTGTATTATTTTTTTAATATTGATTTAAATAGCCTCATTAGAAATTGCAAAATCAATATACCAAGTAGGCTTAGGTATTATAAGCCCAATATACTGAGTAGGCTCACAACCATTTGGAGGCCATAACTCAGGGGTCCGGTGAGCAACTAGTACTGTATTAACCTCCTGAAAGAGATAATTATTTAATTGGAACCCTGAGAGGGACCATCTCTGATTTGCATAAGCCATAGGTATTATAAAAACTACCCAAAATTCTGATTCAAGAATCCAAGACCTGCCTACAACAAATAATGTGTTTATTAAAAGCATCAATATGTGGGATATATCATGGACTCTAGCAAAGAGTAGGCATCAGCAGCATAAGGAGATAGAATTTCTGAAAGTTTCCCTTTCAAACAGTAAATTCAGCATTTTTGGAATTCCTAAAAATGAAGAAAACAGTATATAGTCCCTGTCCTCAAAATGCTTAAAATCTAGTTGGGATGAGTGCAATACCCAAACATAATAAAAATTAGATAGCAATATAAGATAAATATGCAAGCAATGTCATGGGGCAATATAAGATTTATTGCCATGAGTGATGGGGAAATTACACTCACTAAATCAAAGGAGAGATAAAGTAAGGGAGTTAAGGCCGCCAGGATCACCTTCTTAGAAGAAAGACCCCCTGTCCTAGTTCTTAAAGGAAGAATATAATGTAGACAAGCATGGTGTAGAGAGATGGGATTCCCATTGCAGAAAACAATTCTAGCAAACGCTCAGAGGCAGTAAAGGGTGGGGCATCTGGAAAAGAGTAATTGCACTGAATAAACTCGATAGAAATGAGCATGATGAATGTCTGAATTCTAGAATGTTTAGGCATTCAACAAATTGTCTTAGTTTGAATTATTGATTTCCTCCCAACTTAGCTCTACAACCTGGCTGTGCAGATCCTATAGAGTATGTGACTGAGTATGAGTCGTTTGTGATTGCCAAATCCAGTATTCAAGCCCAAGCCCATATGATTTCAAAGTTTATGGTTTTGTTTTTTCTGTTTTTATTTTTTTCTCGAAATAAGCTAGCAAGCATTAAGATAAATCTAGGAAGAAACTGTGCAAGTAATAAAGAAAAATCAGGAGCACAGGTAATGCAACATTTAACAAACATTTACCAAGCACTTACTATGTACTGTGCTTAATGCTGATGATAGATATATAAACAAAAAGAACCCTGAAATTCAAACTTCTATGGAGCTAATGTGTTAACATTTGTGCACGTGTGGCAGTGATAGAGAGAATGGCAGAGAGGGGATATTATATCTGAATACATTTGTTATTAATTATAGGTATCTATTAATTGGGCTCAATTCCTGGAATTTCTTAACACTATTACTGAAGGCAACTCTGAAGTCTTACTTGGTGACCTCAACTTTATCAGTTATGAATTAAACTGACTGAGTACTTACTATAATCTAAGAATGTTTTTTACAGTGTTAACAAGTCTTATATCACATTATTCTTAATTGCTAAGAGCCACTATTATTCCTATTATACAGATAAAAATACTGAATTAAGACAGTCTTTTTTGTACAAAAAAAAAATGTTTCTATGCAATAAATGGGGGAGATACACACAAATATAGTACTTTTGGAATCGTGAAAATCCATGCATTAAAAACATTCTGCTACACTCTTTTTCCAAAACTTTTGATATTTACCCTCAAGGAATTTCAAAAATAAAAGCAGAATTCTTGAATCTATGGGCTAGGCAGCAGGATTTACTAGAATAAATCAGTAAATCAGGGGTCAAGACACCTGAGTCCTATATCAAGTCTGCACCCAACACACATTGTGCAACAGAGTAACTGTCCATTTTCTGTGCCTTAGTTTTCTTTTCTGTGAAATGGGTCTATTACTTGCCTTTCATATTTCAGAGATTGTGGGTTTGTGAGTCCATATGGGTATTTTATAGTAGCAGGATGAAAGGAGGAAAATAATGAGATGAGGAACATAAAACTAGTTAGAAAAGCAGAAGGTATCATCTGGATATGTTAGTATCATCAATATCATTACTTTAAAAAAATAGTCATTTCTATAGACAAAATGTTATGGACATCTGGTGCAACAAACTTCCTACGTGTTTTATTAAAGAGGTACTTTGTGTACAACATAGGCGATTTGAGATAGAAGAGGAATTGTACACCTATATAATGATCACATTACTCTTTTTTGTGTGAACAGAATCAGATTAGATTGTTCTACTCATATTCTTTAAAAGGTTGAACCCAAGCCAACATGACATGAATGCTTATCAAATTCAAACAACTTAAAGCTAACAAGAACACACAGAATTTCTTTGGTTAGAAGTTTTCATTTCTTTTTCTTCTGTAGAAAGTTCTCCTTCTAATAACAGTTTCTAGAGTTAGATTGTGATACTGCTCAGTCAATTCTCACAGTATTGGCTATTTGTTTTACTCTATTAGTTCACTGTTCAATCTTCTAAGCCCACATGCTCCAACCATTTCAAACTATTAGCAACTCTTCCAAGTGCTGTGCTTCTTAGCTCCAGGCTTTTGTCCTTCCTGCGACCATGCACACCTTCCTCACTCCAGGCTGCTTGGCAAAACCCCATTAGCTGTCAAAATTCAATTCAGAGGTGACTTCACAGTAAAACCTTTCTTGACCAGTCCATGTAAAATTAGCCAGCGTTCTGTTTTGTTTTGTCCTTACAATGTCCTGTGTGGATATTCATTACTGGTCCTGTAATACTTCACAGCACTTAACTTGTTTATATGCCTGTGTCTTTTCCAAGATTGGAAGCTTCATGAAAGCAAGGGTTGTTTTCTATTGGTCTTAATTTCCCAGACTCTGGCACAGGGCATAAATAATAGTTGTCCTTCAAAAAATGTTTAATAGATGAATGACTAAATGATGACCCATACGTCACATTCTGATATCTGTAAATATATGTGTGTGCACTTATATATGTATATATTCATTCCAAATGTAATGCCTTGTTATAGAAAAACATATATGAAATATGTTAAAACATACCACTCTCAAAAAATCCTTTTGACTGCACTGTATTATAAAGGTCCAATTAACAACACAATCACTCTAGAATAAAAGATTGTGAATGCAGAAAAAAATAGATGAGATGTTTCTATCCTTTGAATTTTAACCATCTGAAAGTTTGGGGTCATTATAACACCAATCATGTTAAGTCATGGCAACATGAGAAGCTACAAACTATACAAGAGACTTTACCAGAACCAAGCAAACAAGTAATTCTGAGCATAATGGAAATAAAATAAAATGCTTTTAAAATATAATATAAAAGAAAACAAAATAAAAACATTAGGCTAAACTTCATTGCAAAAACTTGGAATTTGGTAAAATATAAGACTAGGTGATTTGCGAACTCTTTTGCAAAACTTGCTATCTCAGAAGGAAAAGATAACTCTAATAGAAAAGTATAACATTTGCAAGAAGTGCAAAAACTAGTTATTGAAAGGGAATAGGCATACTTAAAACTGAAGTTAAGCTACTCAAAGCAAGGTTATACATGTATGTGGCAATCAATGTATATGGCTAGAGCTTCTGTTGATTAATGTGTAGAAATGTTTACATCTCTCAGAACAGGTTATCCAAAGTACTAAGAACTTATTATCCAAAAGTCATCAGAATTAAGATAGTGTTGTTAAAACTCTTTTAATTCCTTTGCTTATGAATATAAGTGTTAAAAATTTAATGCAAACCCTACAAAGACCACTGAGAGTAAAGATTTAAAAAAGGGATTTCTCAAAACCCATATCAAAGAAACTTTGGACTTGGGTTTTTCTGTAGTACTTCTGCAATATAACAATGATATTTTAAAATAATTATATCTTAATCTAAATTATTAATGGAGATTTCCCTAAATAAAAAGCACCTTTCTCATTCAAAAAAGATAAGGAGGAAAAACATTTACAACTCACTGAGCTTACAAAACAGTGCATGCCATACCCATAATTTGCAACAAGAGATTGTGATAAAGAAAATCAAGTTGATTCTTGGGCACTCTCTCTAGGTTTTTAAATATCTCTTTTCATATTGTTTACTATATCATATGCATGGAAAAAAACTAATTGCTGAGTTTAACCTTAAAAGTAGTAAAAAGTAAATTCTGCAGAAGTCTGCAAAATTATTCACAGAATGCTTCCCAGCTGTGGTTGTAATAGAATTGGTCATCAAAACATAAATACTACCTGTTTGAAATTCAAATAGAAAACAAGAAGGCTTACAAAAGAATGAGCAGCAGGGAGTTCTTTAATAAAACTTATAAACACAGAAAGTGAAACTTTAGTACCCATATTTAAATACTTCCCCAGTAAAATAAAACGAGAAAACACTTTACATTGATATATATTTTTAAGATCTTATTTTAGGTATTAAGTCTTAACTGCCCTTTAAGTTTTTTCTCTTGAAAGGCAATCGCTTTTCTTTTGAACTTCCTTCAAAGATACAAGTTCAAAATGCTAACAGAGGATGTAATTCACTTTAAATTATGCAACTGGAATTACACAGCTGGCCTGCCTGACTGACTTAGTGCTGAATGAAGTGTCAGAAAATCTCTCTAGTAATATTGCCGTCCTTCCTTACAAGGGATAAATCTCCCAAACTTAGGCTCAACTTCAGAGGCTCATTAGCTACAGCAAGTGAATGTCAGTGGGGTGATAACACCTGGCAAAGCACCCACGCAGCCAAACCAACCAGAGCTGAGGATTTGTATGCTCAATATCACCCACTTCCAATGATAATAATGTGGTTATATGAACAGGAGGATCAGGTAGCCCACAGATCACATCCTAATGCCATTACAGCGCTAGATTTCATCCCCAGCTCAAACAATTCAGCTGCAGGAACACAGGCAGCTTATGGCACTTTTAAAAGAAAAGACTTTAAATAGTCATCTGAAGCATGCTCTATAGCTTTTACCCTCTCTGATTTCTTGGTTCTGGCCTACCTACATAATTTTCATCTTTTCCTCACCCCCCCAACCCCCCGTTTCAGCCCCCAAGTGTGAGCGTGAACCTGAATTACAAACAGTTAAACCTGAAGGTCACTTCACAGCGGTGTTCCAACATGCTCCCCCAGCGAGGCTGCTCGCGGCGACGATAAAACAAAGCCCTTGCAACCACCTGTAATAATCTGCCTGTTCAGTCAGCAATATAAAAAGTCCTGAAGCCACACAAGGTAGACATTTTCTGCAGCTGGTTGAACATGTATATTGTGCTCAGTTGCCGGCTCCCCTCCTCTTACCTTCACGTTAGTCCGGAGTGCACAGTAACATGCAAAGAACATTGCAGTAAATAAGGAGCATATGGACCGGTATTCAGCTTCTCAGCACAGCGCAAGCCCCACACATTCGGTCCTGGGCATGTGCTACTAAGGAGCATCCGTTCCCTCTGTCAGTTTGAAAATGCATTGATCTCTGTTTTCTCTGACTACAAAACGACATGTCTTGAAGGCACTGAATGAGAGCCCAAAATCTCTTCATTGGCTATATATAGCATTGTGCCCAGTAATTTCAATTAGCGGAGAATTCAGCATCTGAAAGTTAAGACTTCAGTTGCTTTTCCTTCTAGCATTTTAGATCACTGGGTTAAAAAAAAGAAAGAAAGAAAGAAAGAAATGGGAGGGGGGAATGAGCTCACCCAGGAAGGATGGGGGGAAGGTGAAGAATTGAAATTTAACCAATGAGTTACTTATGTTTCTGGAGAGCTCTGCTGTTATCCTATTAGACACTTTACAATAGGATCGCATCCGGCAGGCTGTAAATGAAGAGGAAACCCTTTTCCCTGTGGAGGTTTAATATGGGCTCCGCACTGTATTCCCGGCTATTCTGATGCAGCACCCTGTTTGGCAAATACTACAAATCACTGCAAACACATCTCGTTCTGCTTTTCAGTGTCAGTGTGAAATAGGACCGAGATCAAAGTATCACTGTCTCATAAAGTCCCCTAAAATGCAAGCTGGGTTCCCCTGGGGTGATCTGCTGTTCCATGGCTGAGAAGTAGCACCTTCTCTTACTTCCCCGTCCTATGATATCTGTTCACATCTTGTCAGGCTACCTAAAGTTGCTATGCTCACTAATAAAACAATGCATCCAATTTTCCAAAACTAAGCTGTATTGGTACGTGACAATCAATAATAGAGGATGGGTTCAGAATGAAGACAGAAGATGCCTGGGGATAACATAACCACAGATTCAGTAGCTACTGCTGCTGAATGTAATATGTTCAGCTGGCTCTGGAAGGGAGAGAGCAAGAGAAAAATAAAAGCTTCTCTCCCCATGAATCCATAAGGAAAAAATTTCAAAAACATTGTTAGATCCTCCTGTCTGTTGAAATTCTTGTCAGGCATTCGGAGGCTGCGAATTAACTCAAATTTTACTGAGCCAAAGTACAAACTCCAATTTGGGGTTCTAAACTCTTATTTCCAGCCTTAAGAAGCCCTAATGCTCAGCCAGAATTCTAAAGCTATCTGGCGAAATGCAAGCAGAAATAAACAGTTCTCACTGCAGCAAAAATAGTGGGAGGAAAGAGTGGTTCTGTCTTTGCCATGACGTTCCCCATCAGCTTCCAGCAACAGGGAGGATCAGCATAACTCACCAGAAAAAGCTGCAGTGACTTTTAGGATTTTTCTTTAATATGTTTTGCATAAGCCACCTCCCCTCTGGAGCCCGCAGTGGTGCTGAGGTACTGTCAGAGCTACTGGGCATTTCTCCTGGGCAATGAGGTGAGGCAGCTTCAGGAGGAAGCAAGGTATTTAAGGGAGAGAAATTAAAGGAAGAAAAGCAGGATTTTCTACTTCTCTGTTAATGACAAGCGTTCAGAAAGTGTTGTCTCTTCTGACTAAATAGCTATTTTGGGCTGTCATTGTTTGTGCCTTTTTTTTAGGAAGGAAAAAGGCAATCTTGTCTTACTTAAGCTGGAGATTCTTTAGCATCATAAAAGAAGGCAGCTACTCAATTTGATTCCCAGTTCCGTCTGTCATATAGTCTAGGTAATTACAAATTGTAAGCACTTGCAACACAACCAGTGACTTCCAGGACATTAAAAAAAATCGACATGATGCCCAGCTCTCATCATTCCACAACTTTTACTAGGCTTTAAAGCGCAGAACTGAGAATTTCCATCAACAACAGTTTCCTCTTCTGAGGTCATACATAGCAGGTCACATTTCCTGCCGCTCTTCCCAATAAATGAACCCAAACATAGCAACTCAGTGTCATGGAAATCATAGGAGAATTTTTAAGTGCCTGTCTTTACTGGAGGGTCAGAGGCTTCTCGAAAAATAATTTTTAACCTGTGAATAAGTATTGTTTTTTTTCTATTAGAAATTGTGTGTAGGGGGAAGCAACTTTATATGTTTTAAATTATTTTAACAGACCCTATGGTATTTGGATGGCCCAGTAGAGAAAGAGTAAGAGATAGAAAATGTTACAAATCTCAAAAACAGTTCACAGGTGAAGTTTTAGGTGAAAAAGCACATGTAGATTTTCCTGGAAGACAACTGGCAAGGACTTCTCCTGATAGGACTTCAGACAGAGTGTTCATATGTGTACATTCTAAAGAAAGGCTCTGAGACTTGCAGATGCACTTAAACTCCCACATACACTTAACCATCCCACAGCATCCCAGCACAGACATGGGCTAAACCTGTAGGTTTACTGCCCAATTTTTGTAAGTGCACTAGGATAGTTGACTTACTATTCTCATATTATAGTTGCAAGAAATGAGGCATTAACTACAATGGCAATGTCCCACTAAAATGCATTCCCTATTTTTAGGTAAAGACTTTAACCGGTCAGTGTACATGCTAAAAAAATAAGTGGCTATGTATTTTTGGAGGTAGCATAGCAGATCTAAGGTCTATCTCTCACAAGCAAATAGTACTGGAAAACTACTTCCATGTGTTAGATCCTTTCTTTTACCATCTGTATAATGGAGATTTATAAAATGGGAATAATACCTAGCACATAGTATCATTGAGAAGATTAAAAATGAACCCTATCATCAAAATAGTCTAGATGAATCAAAGATTTAAGTATAAATATTGAAACCATAAACATATTAGAAGAAAACAGATTTGGTTTTGGTGTATACAATATTTGAGTGGAGAAGGCTGAAGTCATATAAGAAAAGATAAACAATTATAACTATATGAAAATAAAAAACTTCTGCTTATCTGAATTATATGCAATGACAAACTGAAAAAATATTTGCAACGTATTTAATGGAAAATTTCCTTAAAATACAAAGGATTTTCATAAACTGATAAAAAAATATAAGACTAAATTTTAAAAAGGGGAAGAACAAAAAGTGGCAATTCATGAAAGACCACAAAAACATTAAAAATGCTCTACCTCATTCATATTTAGGGTAAAGCATAAAAATTAGAAAAGATTTTTAAAATTGATATCAAGTACTGATGGGAATGCATTAATTGGTGAAAATTTTTTGGAAGGTAATCTATAAAATATTCCAAAAGGAACTCTTTTTTTTGTTGTATTCAACTTCAACATCCAGGAATTAATTCTAGGTTTAGATATGGATATAGGTATAAATATAGATATAGATATACAAGCACATATATATTTTTATATATACATATATATTATAAATCTACCCTGGCTGGTTTGGCTCAGTGGATTGAGCGTCGGCCTGCGAGCTAAGTGTCGCTGGTTCGATCTTCCAGTCAGGGCACATCAGAGAAGGAAAACTCTGACTCCAAAAAACCTCCGCTGCCTTGCGGCATACCTCTTCAGGGGAAAGGCTAAGGGAGTAAACCCCGACAGAAAATCCGGAGCCGGAGTCCCTAAGGCGGTTTGACGTTGTAGTCAACACCAGCAACTCCTGCGACGCACCTGAAGCCAAGCTGTATTGACTCCGTCTTTCCCTTGGACCCTTCAGCTGCGAAGAGAGGGGGGGGGGTCTGCTGCATGGGCAACAGCAGACCCTCCAAATCACCCTGCCCAGGCTCTGTAGCTTCAGCTTCACTGGAGAGGACACTCCAGCGTCATCGCAAGATGTCGATTCAACAAGGGAGGAGACAGATACCGTGTCACCCCCGAGTCGGACTGCACAACCATTCTCGGCGGTGCAGATAGACTCTTAAGAAGCTACACCATCGTCTCTCGAGACGGACGGCTGCCGACGATGACGGCGATATATTATAAATCCCAATAATGCAAGATTTGTAATATTATAGGTCTTCTATGCCACCAAATACTATGTAGTTATTAGAAACATATAAGGTACATATTCTTCTTTGGAAATATGCCCAAGTTATAATGTTGAATGTAAAAATAAGGTTGCTAAATAGCTTGTATAGTATGCCTATATTTGTATGTATATGTATATATAATTATAATATGTAAGTGTGTTTGTATGTGTTTGTGTGTCTGTAAAATTTTGATAGTATTGATCATTGGGGGTTGGAACTTGGTTTTGAAAGAGAAGTTAAACATTAACTTTCATTATTCATTTTCTACCCTTCTATATACTACAGTGGCCTCATCCATAATGAACTATTTTCCCAACTATCCTCTCTTAGTGAATAGGAGAAATAAAGACACAGGAAGGGAAGAAATTCTAGGACCTGTGAGAGGATTTGCCTATTATTGTTCTCAGTGAGCACAGGCCTGGGGATGATCATGACATGAAGGATAGGAATCTACCTTTTCCTGAATTCATCTTAGCCCCTGTGCCTCTTGTAGTGTAGACGTCTCCCTGGAATACATGTAATCTAGTATATGATAGAATGTTCTTAAGGCATGACCCTTAAACACAAGCCAACCACTTTATTTGATTCTTAAGTGAACAAGTGGCTATCGGGTAAACTTGATTCTAGTCAATTTTTACCTACTACACTGAGTTTAGAACCTGACATCTACATATATTTCCTTTCTATTTCTTTTTATTTATTTTATTGAATGGAGTGACATTGGTTAATAAAATTATATAGGTTTCAAGTGTACAAGTCTATAATACATCATCTGTATATTGTATTGTGTGTTCACCACATCAGGTGTCCTTCCATCACCTTTATCCCCCCTTTTTCTATCTTCCATCACTCCCTGAATTTCTTTATTTTTTTTTTTGTAATAAATCTTGCTATAGAATGAATGTATTCCCCAAAAATTCATATGTTGAAACTTAATCCCCAATGTAATAATATTTGGAGGTGTGGCCTTTGAGAAGTAATTAGGTCCTTATGAATGGGTTTACTGTCTTAATATAAGAGACTCCAAAAAGCTCTGTTGCCCTTATACTACTTGAGGACACATTGAAAGGGTGGCTGTCTATGAACCAAGAGGAGGTGGATTCCACCAGATATTGAGTCAGCTCGTCATCTTGATTTTGGACTTCCAGGCTCCCAAACTATGACAAGTAAATCTCTGTTATTTATAGCTACCCAGTCTATAGCACTTTGGTATAGTGTCTCAAACAGACTAAGACAAGCATGTAATATTGTTTAGAATAGAACCTAGGGTTTTTTTTTTAATTTTTAAAATATTAAAGCAATACTCTATGCCATTATAATTAGCTAATAATACAATAATAACAGTGACAATGTCTGGTAACAGGGACAAATAATTCATATTTCAGTACATTTTCCTTATCTACAAAATAAGGATATTGGACTATTTAGTCCTTTCTTATAGGCAGAACAACTTTGGTAGGTTTGCTTGTTTTTTTTTGTTTGTTTTGCTTTATTTAGACAGGGTACAGAGATACGGTAAAATGTTAAGGATCCAGTTGGTTATCTTCCAGACCAATTAAATCAGAAACTCTGGCAGCAGAAACCAGGTGTCAGTATTTTATAAAGCTCCTCAAGTGATTACAATGTGCAGCTAGGATGAGAATTACTTAGGGAGAAGGAAGGCAGTCAACAAACTGATTTTTTTGTGTGTATATTTTATTGATTATGCCATTATAGTTGTCCCAATTTGTTTTCCCTTTGCTCCTCTCTGCCCAGCAGCCCTCATCCCTCCAGCAGTTCCACCTCCCTTAGTTCATATCCATGGGTCATACATATAAGTTCCTTGACCTTACACTTTCCTATACTATTCTTAACATCCTCCTGTCTATTCTGCACCCTCCTACGATGCTTTTTAATTCCTGAACCATTTCCCTCCTTCTTCCCACTTCCCCCTCACAGTTGAGACCCCTCCACAAGCTCCCCATACCTACGATTCTGTTCCTGTTTGGTTGTCTGCTTAATTTGTTTTTTTTTTTTAATTTTTAGATTCTGTTGTTGATAGTTGTGACTTTGTTGTCATTTTAATGTTCATAGTTTTGATCTTTTTTTTTAAAGAAGTCTCTTTAACGTTGATCTTTTTTTTTAAGAAGTCTCTATTTCCTATAATAATGGCTTAGTGATGATGAACTCCTTTAGCTTTACCTTGTCTGAGAAGCACTTTATCTGCTCTTCTGTTCTGAATGATGGCTTTGCTGGATAGAGTAGTTTTGGTTGTAGATACTTGCTTCTTAACACTTTCAATATTTCCTGCCAGTCCTTTCTTGCCTTCAAAGTTTCTTTTGAGAAATTAGCTGATAGTCTTATAGGCACCCCTTTGTAGGTAACCCTCTGCTTTTCTCTTGCTGCTTGTAAGATTTTCTCTTTATCCGTAACCTTTAACATTTTAATTATGATGTGTCTTAGTGTGGCCCTTCCTGGGTCTAGTTTGTTTGGGACTCTCTGTGCTTCCTCGACCTATATGTCTATTTCCTTCACCAAATTAGGAAAGTTTTCCTTCATTATTTTTTCACATAACTTCTCAATTTCTTGCTCTCTCTCTTCACCTTCTGGCACCCCTATGATTTGGATGTTGACATGTTTAAAGTTATCCCAGAGGTTTCTAAGACTCTCCTAATTTTTCTCAATTCTTTTTTCCTCCTTCTACACTTGTTGACTGTTTATTTCTTCCTTATGTTCCAATTCATTGATTTGAACCCTGGTTTCCTTTCCTTCACCACTAGTTTCATGTGGATTTTCCTTAATTTCACTTAGTACAGCCTTCATTTCTTTCCTGTCATGCTTAATCTTTTCTGTCAAGTCTGTGAGCATTGATATCATCAGTGCTTTGAACTATGCATCTGTTAAGTAGGCTATCTTCAAGTCTCTCAGTTCTCCCACTGGAACCTTGATCTGCCCTCCTTTTTGGGCTGTACCTCCCTGTCTCCTCATCTTGACAGCCTCTGTGTTTACCTCTGTATCTTAGGAAGAGCCGTCATGCCTGCTACCTTGTAAGGGGCAGAGCCTTAGGTATTCTTCAGTGCTGGTGACCCATTTCCCATGTTGTGGCACTATATGTGGGGGAGGGGTCTGAGGGGAAACAGTCCTCTTGCCCTACACTCACCCCTTTTCCAGGAACTTCCCCCTCTTTCTGTACTAGACAAGCTGCCTCCATTGAGAGACCAGTAGTTTCTTTCTCCACCCCAATCCCCCACTGTTTTCACAGTCAGAAGCAATGTGGCTCTATTTTCCCCAGTTCTGGAACTGTGGGCTATGCAATATGGTCTGGGACTGGGATCAATCTTGTCTGGTCTTCACAGGTTTAAAATGTATGACTGCATTTTTCGCTGTGGCTACAGCCCCTGTGCCACTGCTGCTACTGCTAGCTGCATTACCAAGCACTGTCCCCACTGTCTCAGTACTACACCTCATTCTTTCTACCCCAGCTGTACCCCTCCTACTTGTCTGGCTAAATACTTCTTTACATCTTTGTTTGTTGAACTCCCATGTAGTTCAGTTTTCTGGGTCTTCCGGGATTTTTTTAGTATTGAAGTGGTTGTAAATTCCTTCTTAGTTGTGAGTGAAGCACAGCATGTCTACCTACACCTCCATCTTGGCCATAAGTCACAGCAAACTGATTTTGTACAGTTCAGATAGTAAATATTTTAGGCCTGCCAGTCAAACAATTACTGTCACAACTGCTCAATTCTGTTATAGCTATCCAACTTTGATGGTGTAGTGAGAAAGCAGCCATACACATTATATAATGTATTCCAACAACACTTTACTAATAAACATTAAAATTTAAATTTCATATACTGTTCACATGTCAGGAAATATAATTCTTCTTTTGATTTTCTTCAACCATTTAAAAATATAAAAACCATTTCTTAGTTTGTTATTTGCCAGCCCCTCCTCTAGAGTTTCTACGGTGGTCCTCAAAGTATCATCTTTGGACTAGCATCATCAGCATAAACTGGGAATATGTTAAAAATGCAAATTATCAGGTTACACCCTAGACCTACCAAATCAGAAACCCTAGGTGGGTGACTCAGTAATGTGTGTTAACAAAACCTACTGGTGATTTTCATGTAAACTAAAGTTTGAGAACTACCGCTACAAGGGGAGAGAGGAAAACTGATAGCTAAGACTCCTGCAGTGTAAGAAAAATGGACTCCAGAGCATAGGGAGAGGAACTGGCCTTAGAGAGGAGAGAATCCAGAAAATAAAGTGGAAATGACTAGAGGTGCCAATGAGATAATTCCAGCGTGGAGGCTGTGAAGATTAACAGAAACCTCACTTAAATTGCATTTGGGAGGACATGTAGGGGGAGCTTTCCTGCCCTACCACTCATTATCAGTTACTCCAAGAGGAAGAGTCATCATTTCCATCTCCATCAAGAAAATGGTTTCCACTATACTACTCCAGCAGGAAGAAGGAGGATCTCCTCCTCTCCCAGCAACCACTCAACCAATGAAAGACTATTACAACTCAGCCAATGAAAAGCCACTACATTTTAAACTCTCAGTCTCCTCCATTAGACTTTTTGTTTACAACAGTCTCTTTGAACTCACCCTTTCCTCTATACAGTCATGCGCCACTTAAGGATGGGGGTATGTTCTGAGAAACATTTCATCAGGTGATTTTAAGAACATCATACAATGCACTTATACAAATCTAGCTGGAATGAATAGGCTATTGCTCCCAGGCTAGAAGCCTGTATAGCATGTTACTATACAAAATAACATGATTAAATCAAGCACAAGAATAAAATCATGCAACAGACATAGTAAACACGAGATGTATGAGGCTTCTGTTGGCATAAAACATCATATGTTTTATAAAAAAAATTTTTTATAAGTAGAAGTCCACTCTAAGACAATGATAAAAGTATAGCATAGAGAATACACAAACCAGTAGCAGTAACTTATTTTCAATTATTATTTACCATCACATAATCATATATGCTATCCTTTTATACACCTGGCAGTGCAGTAGGTTTGTTTATAACAGCATCACCACAAACGCATGAGTAACGCATTGTGCTTTGACTTTATGATGGTCATGATGTCACTATGCATTGGAATTTTTCAGTTCCATTATAATCTTATGGGACCATCATTATATGATTTGTCCATTGTTGACCAAAACATCATTGTGTGGCTCATGACTATAAAAGAACATTCCTCTACTTGGTTTTCTGGACTTTTGTGTAGTTCTCCACTAGACTACGTGCCCTGAATTACAATTCCTTGATGTTCCTGAATAAAGCCATTTTGCCAGGGAATTATCTAGCTATGTGTTTAAGGTCAACAAGGCTCAAAACTCTGAGATGAATGCCAGTTGAGCAGGGGTCCATATAACATCTTAGAATTTAGAAATTGTTCCCTCCTAGAAACAAATAACTCTTAGACTTTGGAGAAAAACAACAAACAACAACTTAAATTTTAATTCCTTTCCTGCCACTTCCAGCTGTGTGACCAGCTGTGGGCAAGTTACATAACCTCTCTCTGCCATGGAGTATTCCTCTGTTAAATAAAGATAACATTCCTAGTTCACAGGACTAAAATAAATAAGGTGTGCAACCTGTTTGGCCTACTACCTGGTATACAGGAAATTTAACCAGTAGTAATTTTTAATGTAAAGAAGACTGAAATGATAGAAGAAAGATAAAAATATGTTATCATTTTCTTGACTAACTTCTACATACCTAGAGATACAGTGAAGGAATTGAAGATCTTCTAGGACTTCTCTACAATTACTAGTCTGCCTTGAAGGGAACTCATACTCAGAAAGTTTATCTATCTCATAATCCCTGAATTGTTTTAATATCATTGAAATTTATTACATCCTCCCTGACATTTTATTGAGATAATAATAAATAATTTACAAATTACAGAGCCTTTCAGAGCTTCTCAGGATTTTCCAGCAGAGTATCCCTAACAGGCAAAAGAGAATTATTTATCGCCCTTGCAGTTAATAGGAACAAAATGGAATGTCTTTAATGCCTCATTTGTTATCTTAAAAACTTATGTAAATGTTACATTCAAGTTAATAAGATGTCTTTATTTGTTATAATGTTTTGTATTACTTCCTGACACATGGATTTAATAAGCCTAGAATGCTGTGCAATGTCCACCTCATGGCTTTAAGTGCCCTCTGCCATACATACTGCTGTATATGCTGAGGGTACTCTTCCCTCAGGTCACAAAGTAGATAAAGAGCCCATTTGTTTCTTGATCCTCACATCTGCCTTGAAGATAATGTCATCAGCCCTTGGTATTCAGTGAGGAAAAATAACATAGTGATTAGGTGAATTGTTCAGATTTATATACAAATATTTTAATGTCTCATTTACTTTCATGATAAATATTAAGAAATACAACCTACTTTTACATAGAATTTAAAGATTCAATATAATATTTAAAAAGAAATAAGTAGAAGGGTTGAAATTTTTTTAGAAGATTATTTCAATGAAAATGCTGTGACAACTCCACCAATTACATGACTCAATGGTCAAGTGCCTACACCCATGTGTATGGACAGACACAGTATATTGTATTGATTACTCAAACATCTCAAGCAGCATTGCTATCAGTGACATAATATTTTAGACCAGTGAAAACTCTTGGTAAAGTCTAAGCAAAATAATGAACAATAATGTCTCGTATACCAGGAAAGTTGTCTTCGTGAACTTTTTAGTGTTTATCAAGTCCATGCAAGAGATGCTTTTTGTTAAATATGTGAACTAGAGTTAGATTATGGGCTCAGGGAATTTTATTTAGGTTTTGTTAGATTTCTAACATAAAGAAATGTTCAGTTAGATAGTTTAAAGTCTCAGATAAAGACAATTCTTTGTTGCATGGGACTGTTTCCTACAGCCTTTACCACCTTTCCAGCTCCTGTCCACTACTTCTCAGTAGTGCACTCCAAATTGATGTTATAACCAAAAAGCACCCTCACAATTTTTTAAATTGCCAGTTGAGTATCCACAAAGGGCATTTACTGACCCTACTGAGAATTACTTAAATACACAGCCTAAGAATAAATGTAGATTTAGAAAAACAGAGTTGCAAAGATCCCTTAAATTCCTCACCAGAATTACTCACCATCTGCAGTCTTAAAGAGCTTCTTCATACACCTTTGGAGTGTAAAAACTTACTCTTCTAGATTTCTGGAGAAAAAATCTAAACATGCTGGGCTTCCAAACAATCACAAATTGTTATTTAAAGGAACAGAAAGTGGGATGGACATACCTTACACAAAAGACAAAAAAATGAAGCTTCAAGAAGAACCATCTCAAAATCCTGTCATCTCTTAAAGATCAGATCAGGGCCCATTTTATTGTGATATTTTCCCTGACAACAACAACCCACACAGACTCCTTTTTCTGAGTGCCTATAGCATGTATTGTCTGCATTGCCCAATTTGGTACTTGATTATATGCTTCCTTGTGTTCTTCTCTCATTGCTTTTTGTGCCTAAGATTTAGCTCCTTAACCCCCTTTTAAGTTTTCCAAGAACAAAAGACGTAAGTGTCCTGAAAAATAGTTCCTGTGGGCACATAGAATTGTTTAGTTACTTTTCATGAATTGATAGATTGATGAGCAGCTGGAAAGAAAGAAGTGAAAAGCTACAACCAGGCTTCAACACTATTCGATAATTATAACTCCACTTTTCTTAAAAGTTGTAATGAGCTTATTATTAGCACTTTCCTTTTTTTCAACTTTATTGAGGTACGATTGACAAAAATTGTATATTTAAGGTTTACAGAATTTTTTATATACATATACACTAGTCCCTCTCTATATCATGGTTCACTTATCACAGCCTCACTGTATCGCGGGATTTTAAAAAATATTATATTTAATTATTTATTGTGGATTTTTTGCTATATCGCAGGATTTTGTGGTACTGTATACATATCTTGTTAAAGTTATATAGGTTTAAGAGTATAGAATATGTTTAAGAACATAAGTAGTGTTTATAAAAGTGTGGAAAAGGTTAATAAGGAAGTGAGAAAGGTTAATAAGGGACTGGGAACAGTTTATAAGTGTGTGGGAAGGGTTGATAAAGCCTTAAAATATATATAAATACTAAAATAGATGTAAGGTTCCTACTTCATGGATTTTCACCTACAGCGGGGACGTCTAGAACATAATACCTGAGATAAGTGAGGGAATACTGTACATTGTGAAATAATTATTTTAATTAAGCTAATTAGCATTTTCCATCACATAGTTATTGTGTGTATGTGTGTGTGTGTGTGTGTGTGTGTGTTAAGAACACCTGAATCTACTGTCTTAGCAAATTTCAAGTACAGAATGCATTATTATGAACTATATCCACCAAGCTGTACGTTAGGTCTTCAGAGATTACTCACCTTATAACTGAAAGTTTGTACCCCATGACTACCATCTCCCCTTTTCTTTTATGCCCCCAAGTTCCTGGTAAATATCACTCTACTCTCTAATGAGAGGTCAATAATTTTTTAATTCCATATAAAAGTGAGATCATACAGTATTTGTCATTCTATGTCTGGTTTATATCATGCAGAATAATGGTTCATCCATGTTGTAGCATATGGCCATAGTTTCTTTTTAAGACTGATCGTTTGTGTATTTATATATAAATTATAAATATATATATATATGAAAATATATACCCATACACCACATTTTCTTTTAACTATTCATCCATTGAAAGACATGTTTCTATATCATGACTACTATGAAAATGCTGCAATAAACATGGGTGTGCAGATATCTTTTCGAAATACTGATTTCATATCCTTTGGATATATACTCAGAAGGGAAATTGCTGGATCCTATGGTAGTTCTATTTTAAACCTTTTTTAGAAAACTTCACACTGTTTTTCATAATGGCTGTAGCAATTTACATCCCCATCAACATGTACAAGTTTTCCCTTTTCCCCATACCCTTGCCAACAATTGTTACCCTTTGACATTTTGATTACCAAGTATAAGGTAATTTCATTGTGGTTTTGATTTGAATTTTCTTGATGATTAGTGATGTTAAACATTTTTTCATATACACGTTGGGCATTTGCATGACTTTTTCGGAAAAGCTTTATTTACTTCCTTTGCCCATTTTGCATATGGGTTATGTATCTCTTTACTACTGAGTTAAATGAGTTTCTTATATATTTTGGAATTAACCCCTTACAGGATATATAGTGTGCAAATATTTTCTCTCATTCCATAGGTTCACATTCTAATTTTGTTGATTTTTTTCTTTGTTGAGCAGAAATTCTTTAGTTTGATTTTGTTTCATTTGTTTATTTTTGCTTTTCCTGACACTGCATTTTGTGTCAGACCCAAAACTCACTGATAGATCAATCTCAAATAGCTCTATCCTTGTATTTTCTTCTGGGAGTTTTATATTTAAATGTTTAATCCATTTGAGTCCATTTCTTATATGTGGTGTTAGATACGAGTTTTTGCATGTGGATATTCAGTTTTCTCAGTACCATTTATTGCACAGAACATCCTTCCTCCATTGCATTCTCAGTGCCTGTGTTGAAAATTAGTTGACTGTATATGTGAGGGTTTATTTCTGAGTTCTCTATTGTGCCATTTTGGTTTATTTTTATGCCAGTACAACACCGATTTGATTACTAGAGCTTTAAAATAAAGCTTGGAAGTGTGATGATTCCAGCTTTGTTCTTGCTCAAAATTGCTTTGTCTATTCACGGTTTTGTGGATCCAAATAAATATTAGGATTATTTTTTTCTGTAAAAAAAAATGCCATTAGAATTTTGATACTGATTGCATGGAATCTACATATCACTTTGGTTAGCATGGACACCTAAATAATAATAATTATTCTAATTCATGAATACAGGATATCTTTCCATTTATTTATGTCTTCTTCAATTACTTTCATCAATGTTTTGTAATTTTCAATGTATAGGTCTTTCACCTCCTTGGCTATATTTATTGTTAAATATTTTATTGTTTTTGATGCTGTTGCAAATGTGATTATTTTCTAAATTTCTTTTTCACATATTTCATTGTTAGACTACTAATTTTTGTATGTTGATTTGGTATCCTGCAAATTCACTGAATTCATTGATTAGATCCAGGAGCTTTTTGGTGGAGTCTTTAGGATTTTCTATGTATAGTATAAGATAATATCATCCGCAAAGAGGGATTTAACCCATTCCATTCTGATCTGGATACCTCGTATTTCTTTTTCTTCCCTGATTTCTTAGGCTAAAAATTTTAGTACTATGTGGAAAAAAGTGACATTCATGAACACCCATGTTATACTTAATTTTTTAGAGAAGTTTCAGCTTTTCACAACTGAGTATGATGTTAGCTGTGGGATTGTTATACATGGTCTTTATTATATTCTATACCTAATTAATTGAGTTTTTATTATTAAAGAATGGTGAATTTTGTGAAATACCTTTTCTGCATTTATTGAGATGATCATATAATTTTACCTTTCACTCTACAATATTAGTATGGTGCATCACATATATCAATTTCTGTATGCTGAATCATCCTTGCATCTTAGGAATAAATTCCACTTGATCATGGTGTATGATCTTTTAATGTACCACTGAATTTAGTTTACTAGTATTTGTGAGGGTTTTTTTTTTTATCTATGTTCATCGGGGATATTAGCCTTTTATTTTATTTTCTTGGAGTGTCCTTGTCTGGCTTTGGAATCAGGGATATATTGCCCTTGTAAACTCAGCTTGGAAGTGTTCCATCCTCTTCTTCAAATTTTTGGAAGCAATGAGAAGAATTGGTATTAATTCTTCTTTAAACATTTGATAGAATTCACCAGTAATGCCATCTGTTCATTGATTTTTCTTTATTGGGAAATTTCTGATTACTGATTCAATATCCTTAACTTATTATTGGTCTGTTCAGATTTTCTACTTTTTTCATGTTCAATTTTGGTAGGTTATTTATTTATAGGGATCTATCAATTTTTTCTAGGTCATCCAATTTGCTTTTGTATAATTGTTCTTAATAGACTCTTATGATCCTTTGTATTTCAGTGGTGTCTGTTGTAAAGACTCTTTGTTTCATTTCTAATTTTAATTATTTGAATCCTCTCTCTTTTCCTTAGTCACTCTATCTAAATATTCGTCTATTTTGTTTATCTTTTAAAAACAGCTCTTAGTTTGTTGATCTTTTACTTTTCAACTCTATTTCATTCAATTCTGCTCTCATCTTTGTTATTTCCTTCTTACTGGTATCTTTGGGCTTCATTTGTTCTTCTTTATCTAGTTCCTTAAAGTGAAAAATTTAAGTTGTTTATTTGAGATCATTTTTTTACAGTAGACATTTATTGCTATAAACATGCCTCCTAGAATTGTATTTGCTGAATCCCATGAATTTTGATATATTGTATTTCCTTTTTCCCATATTCATTTTTTCATGATTTTTTAAATTTCCCTTTTGATTTCTTCTTAGACTTTTTGGTTATTCAGGAGTATGTTATTTAATTTCCACATGTTTGTGAACTTTTTATTTTTGCTCCTGTTATTGATTTATCACCACTATAAGGATGACTTCCAAATCTTTTTCTAATGTGCATTTCTTCTCTGAGCTCCCGGTCATCTTTGCAACTGCTTGTTGAGCAGTTGAATGTGTTAACTGCACTGTAAATTCATTATGATCATAAAAAATATTGAATTTGTGCTTGGAACTTCCTCCTCCTACATTTCTCTTATTTTATTAAATGACACTTTCATCCATTCAGTTTCACAAGTCAGAAATTCAGCAGTCATCTTTGTTAATCTGCTAATTCTCTTAAAAATTCTAGACTTTGTGTTGTTTACTCCAAATCCACAGTAATTGTCTATATTCTTACATAGGCGACTTCAGAAGCCTCCTAAATGTTTCCCCTTTGACCCCTCTAATACACATTTAACCTAGAACTCTGAAAATGATCTTTTCTAAACATAAATCTGAATTATTCCACTCTGTCATTCAGAAGCTTTGCTGGATTCTCATCGTTGTTTAAATACAGTACAAAGTAATTAACAGGATCTTCAAGGTCCTGTATGGCATGAATCTTGCGTGATTTGAAACAAGTTGCCACTTCATATTCCATGCTCCTGTCACACTCGGCTTCCTTCCTTTCCTAGAAAGTATCATGCTCACCTTGTAACTGCTTTTCATTAAGTCTAGGCTAGTGGTTCTCAACAAGGGGTGAAATTTCACCCTGCAAGGAGAGTGTTGCTTTATAACTGGGTGCTGGGCTATTATTGGTTTCTACAGGTAGAGGTCAACAATGCTGCTAAACCTTCCACAATGCACAGAGGAACTCCCCTTGACAAAGAATTATACAGTCAAAAATGTCAAGAATGCTGAGATTGAGAAACTCTGGTCTGAAAGATTTACCCTTCTATTTGCACCCCAACTGACCACCATGTCTAGCTGAAACACACTTATCTATCCTGTCTCAGCTTAGATGGCCTATATTCAAAGTAATCCTTCCCTCACTTTTGCTTCTAGGCCAGGTCCACCTGCTATATATACTTACCACATTTTTTAAAACTTTTGTAGCCTTACTATTATGTAATAGTAGTAATAATATTATGTAATAATATTATGTAATAAACTAGCTGTTTATTCAGTTAATGTTTGCTTGCCTTGCCAGGTTCTAAGTTCGATTACGTTAAGAACTGTGTTCAGCACAATATCCTTACCATCTAGCTGGACATTCAAAATGCACGTTAAATGTGCAAATGAGTAGATGAATGAATAAAGCTGTTATATAGAGAAAGGCTTAGAACACTATATGGGAATTCCTAGCTTTGCCATTAATTAGATGTATCCCTCAACAGGTTCCTTAACTTTTCACTTGGCCTTATTTTAAAATATATAAAATAGGAATAGTAATTTCTACTACAAAGATTATAATGAGGACTAATACATTGGTGAATTCTATTTTACACTACTAAACATTATAGGTTAGTAGTTTGATACAAGTACATGGGAGGGAATAATATGGAATAATAGCTTTAAATACATACTCATTTTTTAATTGAAAATTTTACTTACAGGAACTAAAGCAAAGATTGATTATGTGTAGTTTTATCATTAGTTAAATAAATTAATGGAACTCATAAGTATTTTCAAATATAATGTAGTATATTTGAGAAGAAAGCTATGTATGTTATGACCAGTATAATTAGTTATTTGGAAGATCATTATAGTTATTGTCTAATACCTGTTTTATACACATTTATAAACTTGTGTATATTTGGACACAGAAGAATGTCTAAATAAAAAATACAGCAGTAGTAATCATAATTATGGGATTATGATAACTTAAATTTTCTTCTTTTTGAGTTTCTGAATTCCTTAATTTTTCTACAATGAGCATGACTTTTAATATTGAAAAGAATAAATGATTGAGAAAAATCACTTCATAGCTGTAAAGGGACTGTAAAATGTGGCTGTGTTATAAAGAATAAGACATAATCCTTAAATTTAGAGGTTTTTGAATTAATTACAAAAATTAAATACATACCTAGATAATTGTTAAATAAGGGGAAAAGTAAGAGCAGGACAGATCATGACCAAGCACTTAATGAGAATTTACTCAGGGTTTCCATGCATTAATTTATGAAATATGCACAAACAAGCCTATTAGGTAGGTTTCATCATGTCCATTTAGTAGGTGAATAAACTGGGGCTTCTGGGAGCTAAACAAATTACAAGGCCATACAGGAAAATAAATTACAGAAATCAAATTCAAACTAAAGGCTTTCTAGTATCAAAACATGTATATTTTCCACTACGTATGTAGGAGAGATAAGCTGAATTAAGAGGGAAAGCAGAGAATGGGTGGTTTCTTGGCCATGAGAGGCCAAAGGAAGAGTACATACAGCAGTTAACACTTCAGCTACTTCTGGAAGATGACTAGCATTTTAATAACTAAAGATGACAGAGAAGGTATGAGGAAAGGCATTTCTTGTCAAGGAAACACTGTGAGCAAAAGTAAGAGTTAAATGGACAGTTCATGGAATTTGGAAATTGGTAGGCAGATTGGTTGGGCTAGAAGAGGTTAAAGACAGGAATTTTGTTTAATCAGTTAAGACACTTGGAGACGAACAGAAACAAAAGTGAGGTAAGAGTCCTAGAAAATCAATAATACCATAGCATATTAGAAATATAAGACTAGTTTTAATAGTATAGTGAATGACTGATAACATATTATGCTGTCTTCGTGTTCTTGGAAAAAGAAACTCAGAAGGAAAAGGGACCTTGGAAAGCACCTGATAGATTCCCTTTATTTTATAGATGAGAAAACAGTGGGCCAGAGAAAGAAAACTAATAGTTGTCCAAAGTCATAAAACTTGACTATAATCCAGGTTTCTGGAGTTCCGGTTGTGTACTCAGTTCCAAGAAAAGGCAGCACCAAACAGTTTGTGTTTCTCCTAACAGCTCTATGAAGTACGTATTATGATCACTATTTTATAGCAGCTGTTACTGAGGCTCAGATAAATTATGTAACTAGTACAAAATTATAGACCAAAAGCTAATCTCACTTAAGAACTCATGACCTTATAAATGGAGATGTTGCTTTATTTTTGTTTCTGGTACCTAGTACACGGTTTATAGACACCCTGCATAAATCAATCAAATAAAAGCCATTGTTCATTATTCTTGATAAAGATCACATATATAAACTTTATGGACATAGATCACTAAGAGACTAGAACAGGGAAGATAATTTTAAAAGTCACAATTGTTCATTTTATTATAGATCAGTTCTGAACACTTATTTTTTAAATTTATTTTTATTTTTATTTTTTCTAATAATTTTGCCTTGATCACTGGGGGCCACTAAAAATTAAACTGTTTAGATTTTCAAAGCCTTACATTTTACACCAAAGATACAAATTCAGCCAACAGATCTCTATGGGTAACATTTTCTTTCTCGTATCTGCATACAGATTTACTTAAACTGCTAAATCATTAGTCTTTAAAACTAAAATAGAATCAGAATTGAAGTTCATAATTGTGTTAAGTTTTCTTCCTCTGGCATAATGCACATGAAAGAGTTCAAACCTGGTCACATCTACAGCTGCTACTTTCTTCTCAAACCTGCCAATTCTTCTTCTTCAGTGGGGCCAGGGGTGTCTAAGCATGAGTAGACAGGGAATGAGAACAACTAGGCTATACAGGTAATGCTTCATCTTACGTAACAAAATTTGCCTAATGAACAATTTATCGAAAATATAAACCCTTCATTGTGTGTGGTTTTATATCTCTTAAAGCACTACCAAAAATAAAATTAAACATATTCAAAATAATTATAGGATGGGAGATTTATAGACAGGCTAAAATTTCCTTTCAGTGCTCAAAGGGAGATGAATTAGAAAGACACACAAGATACAAAATAATGCAATTATCTGAAAATGATGCAAATTTAATAAATACTTATTAAAAATATAAAATGACACTGAAAGTGATTTCAGACAACTTGAATAAAGTGTCCTTACAACTCTCTGAAGATATTATAATAAGTGAGTAATTCAATATGAGAGACTGAATATACAAATGGACAATGGCCAGGGCATATATGAGAATAGATCTTTGACACACAAACTCTGCATGAAAGGTCAGGACTTGGTCAATGACTGACAGCTTCTCTAATTTTTGCACCTGCTTCCAACTCAGGACTACAAATTGCCAAATATTGACCCTAAAGTAGTCACACAGATTGCCCTGCACCTTCAGTTTCCTATGTGAACAACCTCCAATCAGAACAAGTCTGAAATAAAGCCTTCCTTTTTTTCCCACTATGAATTGTTCCCACTCCTGGACCTACTTTTAAGTTTCTGCTAAAGTCATATGATGGTAGCTGACTCTCTTGCTGTATAACAATTTCTGAATAAATATCCTCTGCTTATTTTCACCTGGGCACCCTTTATTTATTTTCACAAATATTTGCAAAAAAGTGGAGATTAGTTTTATATAGAATGACCATTTGTCTCAGTTTACCAGGGTGAGCTGGCCCTGGCTGGTTTAGCTCAGTGGATTGAGCGTCGGCCTGCGAGCTAAGTGTCGCTGGTTCGATCTTCCAGTCAGGGCACATCAGAGAAGGAAAACTCTGACTCCAAAAAACCTCCGCTGCCTTGCGGCATACCTCTTCAGGGGAAAGGCTAAGGGAGTAAACCCCGACAGAAAATCCGGAGCCGGAGTCCCTAAGGCGGTTTGACGTTGTAGTCAACACCGGCAACTCCTGCGGCGCACCTGAAGCCAAGCTGTATTGACTCCGTCTTTCCCTTGGACCCTTCAGCTGCGAAGAGAGGGGGGGGTCTGCTGCATGGGCAACAGCAGACCCTCCATATCACCCTGCCCAGGCTCTGTAGCTTCAGCGTCATCGCAAGATACGATGTCACTCCCGAGTCGGACTGCACAGCCATTCTCGGCGGTGCAGATAGACTCTTAAGAAGCTACACCATCGTCTCTCGAGGCTCTGTAGCTTCAGCTTCACTGGAGAGGACACTCCAGCGTCATCGTAAGATGTCGATTCAACACGGGAGGAGACAGATACCGTGTCACTCCCAAGTCGGACTGCACAGCCATTCTCAGCGGTGCAGATAGACTCTTAAGAAGCTACACCATCGTCTCTTGAGACGGACGGCTGCCGACGACGACGACGACCAGGGTGAGCACTGGGTTTTGTCCCTTTTATCCGGTACAATTAATAGCACCTTCTTTTACTTAAAAAAAAAAAAAGTCCTTATTCTATGTTATATATCTGAAACTAATACAAAATAATATTGAATGTAAACTGTAATTTTAAAAAATTAATTTTAAAAGAAGTGTCCTTATTTGGAGGATACATTATGTGGAAATCCTGAATTTAGGCAAACTATTCATTAGATAAAGAAATTAACAGGCACACTAGTATTCAGTCACCTGCCCTAGAGCAATGGCAAGTGTCAATGAAAAGTAGACTGAGTTGTTAGATTAACTAACAGTCTGCTATCATAAAATCAACTATCAAGTTAGGGGGAGAGAAGTATCCTAAGTACTGTATCCAGTTTTCTTTGTTGGGATTTCCACTCTATTAAACGGGAGATACAAATTAAAGACATGTCCTCTTTTCCCCTCCAGTGATTCCTGCCACCCCTGCAGGATGATGCAAGAGTTGCCATGGCAAATCCTTCTCCCACGCTGCTGGGCGACCTTCCCATTGCAGGCTAACTTCTGTTCTGTTTCCACTTCTCTCTCTCTCTCTCTCTCTCTCTCTCTCTCTCTCTCTCTCTCTCTCTCTCTCTCTCTCTCTAAGCTATGTAGCAAGTTACCCTGAATCCAGATTTAAGACAATAACTTGCTCTGAAGCATGTTTTCTTTGAAAGCAAATTGCTGTGTGCCTGCTTTGCTGCAAACTACTATGCATTTCCAGAGATGAACCCTGCTGACAGGGATGTAGAAAAATGTGGCAAACAAGAGACATGGCCAAAAAAAGCAAGAGGAGGGCCAGAATTAGTTAATTGAAAGTAAGGATTCTTCAGTTTGTTTATCTCAAATGTTCTGTTTTCAAATGAAAATATGAAGTTTCGTAAACTACTTACCCAGCTTGTATAAATGCATAGTTTTCCCCTAAAGAGTAGCCCACTTGGGGACAGACTAATATAGGCTCAAGGGCTTCAAACTCAGAAACACCAAGGCTTAAAGTGGTAAAGTGCATAAGGGTAGACATCATTTTTCTTCTGCTCTCCGCAATTACCTGAGACTGGAACTTAGCAGGTACAAAATACATACATGTTCCCTGAATGTCCATTGACTTGGAATCCACCAGTTACAAGTACTAAATGGCGTAATTGCTCTAAGCTTCAACATCCTCATGTGTAAAATAAGAAAAATAAAGCCACTTCATAGGATTGCTGTGCAGTTTAAATAAATCAGGGTATGAAAAATACCTTGCAGATACCTGGCATGTAATACATATTTGACCAATAGTTACTGCTATTGTTCTTGTTTCTGTTGCTGTTGCTCAAGAGGTTGGTCGCCTTTAGGAGGGTCATGCTGAATAGACCTTTCAGTAAATGCTTCCAACAATAAGTTCTCATTATTCACACTTGGCTGACTTTCAAACTGACTACAACCTGCTCATATTTAGCATTTTAAAAGTTTGGAGCATCTGCACTGTGCTAAGGATATTTTTGATCGCTGCTAGATTTCATACTGCCTTTTCAATTTTCTAACAACTCCTAATTATGAGATTAATACAAAAATCTTTTGGCTGTCTGTGGGTGTTACCTTATTTCAAACTCTAGTCAGAGCAAATATGGCTATTTCAGTCTCATCACTAGAAAAGTAAAATAAGGATCTTTTGAAAATAGACATAACACAGATCTCCTATTCCTCCTAACTTGCCCAGTGACAAAAATTGTGAATGACAAACAGGCTTCCTGAAAGAGGGAGACTAATTTAATATATTCATGCACACATGCAGATACACTATAGATAACTACAAATCTGAATGCATTCATTAACACAGTTATTGAGCACCTACTAAGTGCTCTTTTAGGCATTTAGTACATACAGCATGAACAAAAAAAAGACATCTTCCTTTCTTTGTAGAATCAGCCAGTTTCTTTGTTTCTCTCTTGCTCCCTGTACTCATAAACACACACAACATACACGCACCTCCTACAAGCCCATATGCCTGTGTGTGTGCAATTTATAAATATACTCCCAAAAGACCAGCTTGTACAACACAAATTCTCAAGAAAGTTGGGGGAGGCTGATAAACTGCATATTACTCAAAGAAAAAGTGGTGTTTAATACTTTCGGGAAATCACTTTCTTATGTGTCTAATTATTTACTTTTTAAAATTTACTTTTATCCTGCCTTATTCCAGATAATATTTAAGGTAGACTCTACCAGACAACAATGAGCTCTTCATTCCTGTTTGGACAGAAGGGGGCAAAAGACAACAAGATCATAAACATGGTCACACTTATCTTGCTGTCTGCTTTTTGCCAGAAAGACGTCTGTATTAAGACTTGCATTCATGATCAGGAAACAGCTAACATCTTAAAAACTATGCTTCTATATATACTGCAAGTCTCCATTACCACTTAGAAGATCTCAGTATATGCTAGGAATCATGTTGAGAGGTTTCTAGGCATTATCTCTAATCCTTACAACAAATTTGTGTGGTAAGAATTATCTCCATTTTAAATATGAAAAATTAAGTTTACATGATCTTAAACTCATGATAGCATCAAAAGTTTGAATTTCAAAACTCAAAGTATATGTTTAAGTTCAAGCTAATAGTATTTTGCAGTGTTTTTGTGAGAAGTAAATGAAATAGTAAACAGCTGGTATATGTTTGTAAGTAGGTAGGTCCTAATTATTAAGACCAGAAGTGAAAACAGAAATAGTGTTTGATTTGTTCATTATACTTCCCTGTTGCAAATACCAACCAGTATGCAATGTTTAGCTATGTTAAGGTCCTCACATACAGAAGTACGGCTTTGGAAGGATTATATCTTATATAGTTATAATGATCTGTGATTCTTTAGGTTACATACACAAGACTGAATAAAGAACATACAAAAATATATAACTCATTTTTGCCCTGGTTGGTGTGGCTCAGTGGATGGAGCACTGACCTGTGAACCAAAGGGTCACTGATTTGATTCCCAGTCAGGGCACACAACTCATTTGCAGGCCAGGTCCCCAGTTGGGGGTACGCAAGAGACAACCGCACATTGGTGTTTCTCTCCCTTTTGTTCTCCCTCCCTTCCTTCCTCTCTAAAAATAAAATAAATAAAATCTTCAAAAATATACGACTCATTTTAAAGAATGCATATATATGCAGACCATTATGAAATGTATATAGGCACTAAATTAAAATACATAGAAATTCTCTTTTATTCTTCCTGCATTTAAAGCTTTATGAGTTAAGCATTACTGCTGTCTCTTGAAAATGCTTGACTGAGCTTCACTTATTAGGAAACCAGTCACTGAAAGCGTGAATTTAGGAAACTTCATAATTATAAATTTTCTCTTGAGTGTTTCTTGACCATAGGTTGTAACCTAAAGAAATCTGCAGTGTATCCTTTTGGAATAAACAATTTAACAATTAAATGCTTTTACTCTTCCCTTAGGGTAGCAGTCTAATTATGCTTACATCTTCCCCAGTGTACTTTTTTATCAGCCATTAAGTATCCAGAAACATCTAAAAGGTACAATGTATCACCACCTCTACTGGGCCCATTAGCATGACATTTTTCTTGGTCCTCAAAATTAAATACAGGATGCCATTTAATTCTAAACTTCACTAAGAGTTAAGCAGTATAAGAAGGGCTGAGCAAAAATCTGGGAATTGTTGCTAGGCTTCTGTATTCAGTTTGCTCAGATGTAAATAAATAATGTGGGTTGGGAAATGGAGATGAAAAGTAGATAATAATTTTTAAGACCCTTATCAAACACAAGATTTCATTTTTATATAGTAACAGTCCCAGAGCCACGTGGCAGGAAGGGCTATACAATATAATCTACGCAACAAACTGAAACCAACTGGCACCTAAAAGTAATTTTCCCATTTGCTATTACAACCTATCCAAAATTTTAAAGTTAATAGTCTCCAAGGCCCTCCATGAACTGAGCCCTACTACTCTCTCCAACTTTATTTCCACCAATTTGCCAAAGCGCTTGTAGTTCTAGGAAGTGAATCTCATCATTTTATTCATGCCACCTTGTAAATTGGGTTTTATGAGACCTTTCTCACCTTTTCACCCTCTTGCTACTATCTTACCTTACATCTTTATCATTTCTTATTGAATCATTATAATAACATCATTCTGATCTTCCTGGCTATAATCTCTTACCACTCTCTACATATTTGCATTGACTCTACAATTACCTCTTTAAAGAAACAAATTTGCTCATGTTCTTTTTTGAGGTGAGTTTTGGAGGGAATTCTACAGTTGCCTTTCATCAGTTATATAACATCCAAATGCTTTTTGATCTTTGATTATTTTCTCTCACCATTATTTTTCTAGCTCTGCCTTCCACTAAATACTTAATGCCACAGTCATGCTATAGCTTTCTATATGTAACTATATGTTCCTAAAATACTCTTTCTTCCTTGTTTATCTCATTGACTCCTTTTCATTCTTCCCCCACTATGTCATGCAGGGGGAGATATTAGGCCTTAGCTAGAAAATGTACAGTTTATTTATCTTCTTGAGAAACCTAATTGAATCCCAGCTCATCCATCCACATTTTAGCATTGTGACTATGGACAATTTACTTAATCTCTTTGAATTTTATTTCCCTCATCAATAAAATGAAAATAATGATCTCTAATTTGCAGGGCAATTGTGAATATTAAATGGAATAATAAAAATTTAGCAGCTGGTATGTCATAGTCATTCTTCCACTAATAATGTTCCATTATAATTTACTTTCTACATTGTAGGCAATATGATTTCTCTAGAATACAGATCTAATTATATCATTCCTTTTCTTAAAGACCTTCAATGGTTTCTTGTTTTCACAGCTTATAAGCCTATGCTCTAGACAACTGAAGTGCTTCAAGTTCCTCAACTCTGCCAAGGTGTCTCTTATCTCTGGGCCTTAGCATATGTTATTTGCTCTTCCATGAACACATACTCTTCTAACCTGCCTTTCTTCATCTATATCCTGCATGAACTATTATCACATTTCCCTTCATGTTTGATTTTATTGCTCTTCTCCTATATCAGTCTTAGTCACTGTGAACCTCCAGAGCCCTACAAAGCTCTTATCTATAATCCTCTGTCTACTCTAATCCAACCCTTCCTATGATAACAACCTCAACTATCACCTAGAATTTCTGCATTGACCTTGACTTTTTCTATTATCTAGAGGCTTTCACCAACTGGGCCACAACACAGTATCTCCCATAACAAAACAGAAATCTGAGTTTCAAGAATGAGGAGATCAAGGAACAATAGCCAGGGGAGGCATCTTAAAGGAGAAAAAAACTCTCACCTGGACAGTGAGAAATGAGCGGGATCAAGGAAAGTAGAGAGGATTTTCCAGCCATTGTAAATAGTACAAAGAATGATGTTTCCTCTATTCATTCAACAAATCTTCATTAAACACTCATTTTGTGTAAGGCCCTGTGCTAGCAGTATATTATACTCTAGGGTAGGTAAAGAGATAGGCTCTATTGAGCAGAGTTTACAGGCAGGAATTAAGATTGAACAGGTTTGGGTGGGACCTAAATTACAGGTGGCCATAATCCCACTGGACACTGGTGTAGTGCTACTCTAAAATACCTGACCTTTGCGATGCGTTATTCATTTATCTCACTTAGTCTGTTTCCCCATTAGGCTCCCAACTCCATGTGGATTGAGATTTTTCTAGTCTGCTTTATTCATTGCTATATCTCCAGCACTTGAAACATTATCAAGCACAAGGCAGTCAACTGATAAATATATACTAGGCACTGTGCTAAGCCTATCTGCCACACTGCATAAAAATTTATTAGTTGATATGTCTTCCCCATTAGACAGGGGTTGGAAAACTTTCTGTACAGGGTCACTTAGTAGATATTTTTGGTTTTGCAGGCCACATGATATTTATTCTAACTACTCAACTCTGCTATTGAAGCATGACAACAACCAAAGCTAATATGTAAATGAATGAACATGGCTGTATTTCAATAAGATTTTATTAACAAAAACAAATGATAAACTGGATTTGGCCTACGGGCCATAGTTTGCTGACCCTTGCACTAGGCTACATACAGGCTCATGAGAGAAGGAAAGTACTCATTTTGCATTGCACTATCTTCCCCAATGCCTGGTACATATAGGTATTCAGTAATATCTTTGAGTATTTACTCTGTACCAGTCACTGTTTTAAATACTTTACAGGTACTAATACATTTAACCTTCATAACAACACTTGGTATTTTTATTATTTTATAGATGAGACAACTTTAGCCCAAGTAGATTAAGTAATTTGCCCAAGGTTACATAGTCAGTAAGTGGCAGAGCTGGAATTCTGACAGTTGGACCCCAGAGTCTGTTCTCCTAATCATAATACTATATGGCCTCTTAATAAATGAGAATAAGGTAACTTGACAGCCCCAAGCAGCATATTCTAGATTTCATGCAAGAGGGTACTGCTTCTCAAAATTGTTTAGGATGCAGGGTAGTCAGAAGAAATAATACTATTAATATACATATTTTTATAAACCAGATTCAACAAAATTTTCAACAGACTATATAAGACTATAATATATGTAGGCAAAAAGAATCACAGATTTACTAATAAATAATGTCTAATTATTTACTAATAAATAAGTGAAACTGCCAAATGGAGCTTGATGGTTTCTGGAGTTTGTGAATATTTGCAACTTCTATAATTGTTCAGTCATCTGCCAGCACTCTTCTAGCTCACAGAAGTACCAAGTGCCAAATTTTTAAAAAATATTGACAGGAGAATAACTTATAATTGGGCACATCATACTCATTAGTTAATCTTTGGTTTGCTAGATAGCAAAAAAAAAAAACAAAAACATTATTTGGCCTTGGTGAAAATACACATTGGTACCTCTGCAATTTAATTCTGAGGTCCTGAAAGAGCACAGCAGAAGAAGGCTTAAAAGGAATGAGAGGCAGTGGGCGTTTCCAGGAGAAAAAGGAAGAGGGTCCAGTGAGGAAGACCCCAACAGCCCACAGCCAGGCATTGAGCTGTAGTTGAGCCAGGCAGCTCTTAATACCACCTATCACCACTTACCTGCATGGTTCTTCCAATTACGCCTGATAAGTGATCCTACAAAATCCCAGACAATTCACTCGAGGTCTCTTTGACTTTGATAATAATCTCAAGCAGAGAAAAAAATCAGAACAACAATGTTCCTGAAAATCAACATAAGTAGAAGTTTGTATAACAAAATTGAAATAGAGAACTTTTTACAAAGGAGGCAATTCCAAATGGAGAGAGACAGAGACAGAGAGACAGAGAGACAGAGAGACAGAGAGACAGAGAAAGGAAGGAAGGAAGGAAGGAAGGAAGGAAGGAAGGAAGGAAGGAAGGAAGGAAGGAAGGAAGGAAGGAACGAAGAGGAAGGGAAGGAAAGGAGAAGAGGTAGGGATTCATACTCAGGGTAGAATCTAACCTAAGCATTACATTGGTGTCCTTACCCTTCTTTTTACAGAACAGAATACTGAAGCTTATTAACTATATGTAAATTATTCACAGTTCTGCCAGTAGGAAATAGAACAACTTAGATATGAACCCAGGCCAGATTTGAACCCTAGTGTATTAGACACCAATGTTCATCACAGTGGGTTGAGACCCACTGTACTAAAACCTATCTTTTCACATATCTTTATATCAGAGCTCAGATATTTATTTTCTCTTTCAAAATATTAACAGTTAACATCTAGTAAATGTCTGTTAACTGTCAAGCACTATCCTAAGCTCTTTGTATGAATTAACCAATTTCACTCTCAAAACTCTAAGAGAGAGATACAATCATGATTTCCAATTCACAGATAAAGAAGATGAAGACAGAAAATTAAGTGCTTCCCCAGGTTCAGATACTATAAGATTCAAGTCTAGGCTTCCTCACTCCAGAATTTTAAGTGTGTTCTGAATCATTACACTTATATTTTCTCAATACAATACTACACGGCCTCAGCATATTTTGCTATATCATTACATGATTGCTAATTAAAACTTCATGGTTTTAAATTGCCTTAATTTTCTTACCTCATTTATTAGCATCTAGATGTGATTTAGTTGACATTATGTGCAATATTCAAAAATAAAGCAGTGCTTTTATAAGACAATTAAGTGCTTTTATGGTCCACCTTTCAGTAACTTGTATACGGCCTCCTCAGGTATTTTTATTCTGAGCTGATTTGTTCAGCCTTTGAAAGCAGAGGCTAACTCCTTTGATGTCTGATTCAAATGCCAACTCCCTCACCCTCTCAGACAAAATGGGTCACTCCCCTGTACTCACAGGGAGTTGTATTCTTTCATTAGATTGAGCCATTTACATATCTATTGCTCCAATAAGAAAAGGGTCTTAGTCCCTTGCATGTAGTATCAAGACTGGCAGAAAGTTGGCATTCTTTACCTCAATGAGTGAATGTAAACATCTTTAAGTTACAAAAAATAATATGTAGAAATTACCAACTAAGACCTATCTTGTCCTGATATGACTGCTGGGGATATTTCTGGAAAGCCACATAAAAGAGAAAGAAGAACTACATTCACTGGACTTTGATCTTTTAATTTCCTAAGTGAAACCATGAACCCCAGATAACACAGTTATGCACAAAAGGAGTACAGTATAGCAGGCCTTGGAATGAGAAAGATCTGTGCTTAAATTTCAGATGGCTACTTAGTAGATGTGTGATGTTAGAAAATCAGTAGTACTCTTATCACCGGGGTTTTGTAAAAAATAAATTTAAAACATTCACAATTTGCTTAATATTGTAATTATTTTTTAATTTTTAATTGATTTATTCAGATGACATTGGTTAATAAAATTATATAGGTTTCAGGTCTATAGTTCTATAATAGATCACCTGTGTATTGTATTGTGTGTTCACTGCCCAAAGTCAAGTCTCTTTCCATCATCATTAATCCTCCCCTTTATCTTCTTCTACCCCTGCCTTTCCCTCTGGCAATCACAATACTGTTGTCTATGTCTATACTTTTTTTTTTTTTTGCTTAATCCCTTCACCTTTTTAACCCAGCCTTCCAATACCCCTCCCATCTGAGAGCTGTCAGTCTGTTCTTTGTATCTTTGAGTCTTTCTATATTGTGTGCTAGTTTATTTTATTCATTAGATTCTACATGTAAGTGAAATCATGTGGTATTTGACTTTCTCTGACTGGCTTTTTTCACTTAGCATAATACTCTCCAGGTCCATCCATTACTTCTTTTTTATAGCCAAGTAGTATTCCATTGTGTAAATGTACTACAGCTTTTTTATTGACTCATCTACTGATGGGAACTTGGGCTGCTTCCAAATCTTGGTTATTGTAAATAGCACTGCAATGAACATAGAAGTGCACATATGATTTTGAAAAAGTGTTTCAAATTTCTTCAGATATATTCCCAGAAGTGAAACTGCTAGGTCATAAGGCAGGTCCATTTTTTTTATTTTTTAAGATAACTCCATACTTTTTTCCACATTGGCTGCACCAATCTGCAGTCCCAAAACAATGCACAAGAGTTCCCCTTCCTCCACATCATTGCCAACACTTGTTGGTTGTTGATTTATTGATGATAGTCATTCTGGCAGATGTGAGGTGATATCTCATTGTGCTTTTAATTTGCATTTATCTGATGATTAATAATGTTGAGCATTTTTTCATATGACTACTGGTGTATATCCTCTTTGGAGCAGTCTCTCTTTGGGTCCTTTGAGAATTTTTTAACTGGATTTATTTTATTTTTATTTTTATTTTTGGTGTTGAGTAGTAAGTGTTCTTTATACGTTTTAAATGCTAACCCATTATCAGATGTATCATTGGTGAATATGTTCTCCCATTCTGTGTGTTGTCTTTTTATTTTGTTGATGGTTTCACTAGCAGTGCAAAAATGTTTTAATTTGATGTAGTTCCATCTGTTTATTTTTTCTTTTGTTTCCCTTGCCTTTTTTTTTTTTTTTGCATTTATCTGTCCAATTATCCAAACACCATTTATTGAATACTCCATCATATGTTCTTGCCTTTTTTTCAAAAATTTGTTGACCATAAAGGCATGGGCTTATTCTGGGCTCTCCGTTCTGATTTATATTTCTCTTTTTATGCCAGTACCATGTTGTGTTGATTACTGTGGCCTTGTCATAGTTTGCTACCAGGTAGCATGATGTCTCCAACTTTGCTCTTCTTTCTTTTTTTTTTTAATGTGTTTTATTGATTATCATATTACATTTGTGCCAATTTCCCTTCCCTCTGCTCCCCTCCACCCGGTGGCCCCCCTCCCTCCAGTTGCCCCCCCCTTTTAGATCCTGTCCATTAGTTGTGCATACAGTTCTTCTCAACCTCTCTCTGTCTATTCCATTCCCTCCTACCATGCTCCTTAATTCCTATATCATCTCCCTCCCTCTCCCCATTCCCCCTCCCTGTTGACCTCCCCCCAATATGTTCCCCGTACCTATAGTTCTTTTTCCACTCTCGTTGCCTGTTTAGTTTTGCCTTTGTTTCAATTCCCTAGCTTCTGTTGTTTCTTGTGATGCAGTTTTCATTTTAGATTTCATTGTCTTGATCCTCCTTTTTCTAAACCAGTCCCTTTAACATCTCATATAACAGTGGTTTGGATCTAATGAACTCTTTCAGTTTTATTTTGTCCTGGAAACACTTTCTCTGTCCTTCTATTCTGAATGACAATTTCGCTGGATAGAGTATTCGTGGTTGTAGGTTTTGGATTTTCATTACTTTGAATATTTCTTGCCAGTCCCTTCTTCCCTGCAGGGTCTCCCTTGAGAAGTCAGCTGATAGTCTAATTGGGACCCCTTGGTACATAGTTCTCTTCTTCTCTCTTGCTGCTTTTAAGATTCTCTCTTTATCTTTAATTTTTGATATTTTGATTATAATGTGTCTTGGAGTGGTTCTCCCTGGGTCCAGTCTCTTGGGAACTCTCCTTGCTTCCTGGACCTGCAAGTCTATTCCCTTCCCCAAGTCTGGGAAGTTCTCCTTTATTATATTTTCACTCAATTTTTCAAGTTCTAGTTCATCTTCCTCGCTCTCTGGCAAACCAATGATTCTTATGTTGGGCCTTTTATAGCTGTCCCAGAGGTTTCTGATCCTCTCGTCGTTGCTTCCCATTTCCTCTCTCTGCATTGGTTGACTGCTTGTTCCTTCTCCATATTCCAGTTTGTTGAAATGAACTCTGGATTTTTTTTCCTCACCATCTGTCTCGTATGTGGTTTTGTTCCTTTCGTTATGAGTGTTTTTAGCTTCTTTCTCATCTTTTTCCAGATCTTTTGTGAATTCTGTAAGCCACCTGATAACAATGGCCCAGAACTGAGCCTCTGACAGGTTTCTTATCTGTTCATCTGTCAGGTTCTCCATCTGTTGCCTGGTGAGCTGTGTCACCGGGATTTCTATAGTTGTCTGCCTCATTTTGACAGATGCGTTTTGTTTTCTTGGGCCGGCTGTAGGGGGCAGTGCCTGTGTACTCCTAATGACCCAGCGATCGGCGCCGTTCGGCAGCCTTTCTTGCTGTGCCATGGTGCTTTGTCGTCACAATCCAGCGACCGGTGCCTGTCCGCCACCTATTTCGCAGCCCTGTGGCGCTTTCTTTGGGGGCGGGGGTCCAAGATGGATTCACACAGTTATTCCGCTAGGAGACCGGGATCCATCCTCCCGCCCCCCTGGGCCTCACTGTTCAAGGCGATGTGGTGGCTGCTTTCCCCAGCGTTGGGGTCGCGAGCTGCCGGGGGTTCGACTGCAGCCGGGGTTGTTCTCCCCGCTGCTGTCCCAGGTGCGACTGTAAACAGCACCGCCCCCTTTCGCTCCCCTTACCTGCCCAAAGGGCGCCGCTGGTTTATAACTTCATATGTTGGGCTTCCGTGTAGTTTTATTTTCTGGAATTTTTAGTTATCCTTTGTTTTGAAGTAGTTGTATTCCTCTCTAGTTGTAGAGGGAGACCTAGCGCGTCCGTCTAAGCCTCCATCTTGGCCGGAAGTCTCTGCTCTTCTTTCTTAATATTAACGAGGCTGTTCTGTGTCTTTTGTGGTTCCACATAAATTTTTGGAATATTTGTTCTACTTGTGTGAAATATTCCATTGGTATTTTCATAGGAATTACATTGAATCTATAGATTGCTTTGTGTAGTATAGGCAGTTTTAAATTATATTTTATTGTTTATGCTATTATAGTTGCTCCAATTTTTCCCATTTTGTCACCCTCTACCCAGCACCACCACCACCCCACTCCCTCAGGTAATCCCAACACTGTTGTCTATATCCAACGACCCTACATATGTGTTCTTTGGCTACTCTATTCCTTATGCTGTACTTTGTATTCCCAAGACTATTCTATAACTGCCAATTTTTACTTTTTAATCCTTTCACTTTCTTCACCAATCTCCCTGACCTCCCTCCCATCTGGCAACTATCAAAACGTTCTCTGTATCTATGATTCTGTTTCTCTTCTGCTTATTTATTTCATTTTTTAGATTTAATTGTTAATAGATATGTATTTATTGCCATTTTATTGTTCATATTTTTTACCTTCTTATAGAAGAAGCTTTAACATTTTAAATAATACTAGACATTTTACTGATCCATAGCCAACATCACGCTCAATGGGCAAAAACTAAAAGTGGTATCCTTAAGCTCAGGAACAAGACAGGGATGCCTACTTTCATAACTTTTATTCAACATAGCACTGAGTCCTAGCCACAGCAATTAGACAAGAAAAAGAAATAAAATGCCTCCAAATTGGAAAGGAAGAAGTAAAAATGTCAGTATTTGCAGATGACATTATACTGTATATAGAGAACACTAAAGATTCTACCAAAAACTACAAGAAATGATAAATAGATACAGTAAAGTAGCAGGATGCAAAATAAATATCCAAAAATTATTTTCACTTATATACACTAATAATGAACTATCAAAAAGGGAAACTAAAAAACAATCTCATTTACAATTGCATCAAAAAATAAAATACTGGGATGGTGAACACACAATATAATACACAGATGATATGCTATAGAATTGTACACCTGATACCTATATAATTATATTAACCAATGTTACCCCAATAAATGTAATAAAAATTAAAAAAAAATACTTGCAATTATAAATAAATAAATAAATAAACAAACAAACAAAATGCCTAGGAATAAGTTTAACCAAGGATGTAAAAAACTGATACTCAAAAAATTATAAAACACTTAAGAAAAAAATTGAAGAAGATATAAATAAATGGAAGCACATACCGTGTTCAAGAATAGGAAGAATTAACATCATTAAAATGTCTATTCTACTCAAAGCAATCTATAGATTCAATGCAATTCCTATCAAGATTCCAATAAGACATTTCACAGAACTAAAAAAAGTCTTTCAAAAATTTATGTGGAGCCCTGGCTAATGTGGTTCAGTGGATTGAGTGCCAGCCTGAGAACCAAAGGGTTGCCGGTTCAATTCCCAGTCAGGGCAAATGCCTGGGTTGCAGGCCAGGTCCCCAGTTAGGGGTGCGCAAGAGGCACCCATACATTTATGTTTCTATCCCTCTCTTTCTCTTTCCTTTCCCCTCTCTCTAAAAATAAGTAAATAATATATTTTTAAAAATTATTTAAAAAATGTATGTGGAACCACAAAAGGCCATGCATAGCAATAGCAATTCAGAGGAAGAAAAACAAAGTTGGTAGAATCATGCTACTTAATATGAAACTATGCTATAAGGCCACAGTAATCAAAACAGCATGGCATTTGCATAAAAATGGACACATAGATCAATGGAACAGGACAGAGAGCTGAGAAATAAGCCCATGACTTTATAATCAATTAATATTCAACAGAGGAAGCAGGTACATACAATGGGCTAAAGACAGTTTATTCAATAAATAGTGTTGGGAAAATTGGATATATACATGCAGAGGAATGAAACTAGACCATCTTCTTGCACCACATGCAAGAATAAATTCAAAACAGATCAAACACTTAAATATTGGACCTGAAACCATAAATATCCTAGAAGAAAACCTAGGCAGTAAAATCTCAGACATTGGTCATAGCAATATTTTTTCTGATATATCTCCCAGGCAAGGGAAACAAAAGAAAAGATAAACAAATGTAACTACATCAAACTAAAAAGTTTTGGCAGAGCAAAGGAAACCACCACCAAAATAAAAAGACAACCCACTGAATGGGAGAACATATTAACTGATACATCTGATAAGAGGTTAATATCCAAAATGTATAAAGAACTATTCAATCTATATTAGTAGTTATTAATGGTATGACAGCTTTTTGAAAAAAAAATTATGCTTTGGGTAATTTTTGTGGCCTTTCATTCATCTGCCCTGCTTCATTCCAGAAAGTTTCAATTCTCCCTTCCCAAGCTCAAGTTCATTAATCATTCAAAGAACCCATAGCATCAAATTCTAGAGAGGAATGGTGGTTGGAGGGTCCTCAAGCCACAACCTATAGAAAAGTATTTATATTATTTACACAGAAGACCAGCTCTTTGATGATTTAATGTTGAATATAGAATCCCACATGAACCTACAGCATGTATTTAGTCCTCTTGGCCAAAAACTCTTTCTTGGAACTTAGGGCTTCCAAATTTGCCTCTGGGTTGTTTGTGCTTGGCTCCAGCAAAATGCTAAGCAAACACTAAGCTAATAAGCTGTGATTTTTTAATCATCATTATTTCTAGTCCCCAAAGTTAGCTCAGTATGAAGCCAGAAAGACACAGGTATGTCTTGGAGGAAGTAGAAATTCCATGTCAATAAAACACCAGGGTAGCCTTGGCTGCTGTGGCTCAGTGGATTGAGCGTCAGCCTGTGAGCCAAGTGTCACTGGTTCGATTCCCAGTCAGGGCACATGACTAGGTTGCAAGTCAGGTCCCCAGTTGGGGGCATGAGTGAGAGGCAACCACACAGTGATGTTTCTATCCCTCTTTTTTCTCCTTTCCCCTCTCTCTAAAAATAAAATAAATAAAGAAATAAATAATTAAAAAACAAAAACAAAAAAACACCAGGGTAATGTAACATGGAGTAAACTCCTGTGAGAATTCTCTTTTACGAACTCTAGCTGGCTACTCAATCACAAGTGTCTTTAAATGGCACTATCTTACCTACAAAATTTCAGTGGCCAATATCTAGGTTTCTGTAGGCTTGGTATTCTTTGTTACAGAATTAGTATACTGCTCATTGATTACAAACTTTGACAACTCCCAAAAGACATCCATGATTTCACATCATTGATTAAACACCCAACCACCAATCATTGGTCTCCAAGAAACCTTTGTTTGACAACAAATTTATGTTGGATATCGGTTGGAACAAGGTGTGCTCCCTTAGGTGTACTTTTGATATTTGACCTCTGGTACTACAGGTAAGACATACCTACTTACCATGGGGGGAAGGGGGGGCTCCTGTTTCTGAGCTTGGCTAGTCACACAGCCTTCCCACCAGAGATAGAATTAAGTATAGCCTAACTTTCTTTAAATGCTTAGGAACTTTTGCTTTACAAATACAAATGAAGGATTCTAAGCAAATCAAGGGTCTGTTTCTGTTCCTAGGGGTTCCATGGGTCTGGAGGCTTTATACAGAATCTTAATGGTGATTGTTTTTAGCTAATATTCCCTCTTAGGCATCTAAAAATGTTCTATGATATTAAAATACTCCACAGAAGAATTTAAAGCAATAAGTATGTAATAATTACTTAATACTCAGCTAGATGTTCTAGGGAAGGATTATAGAGGAGGAATATAAAACAGGCCTGCCATTTAGCATCATATATTTTTTTGTTTTATATTGTCTTTTTTTCCCCATTACCATTTAGTGCCCGTATACCCCTCCCCCTTCCCCTGGCTGGTTTGGCTCAGTGGATTGAGCGTCGGCCTGCGAGCTAAGTGTCGCTGGTTCGATCTTCCAGTCAGGGCACATCAGAGAAGGAAAACTCTGACTCCAAAAAACCTCCGCTGCCTTGCGGCATACCTCTTCAGGGGAAAGGCTAAGGGAGTAAACCCCGACAGAAAATCCGGAGCCGGAGTCCCTAAGGCGGTTTGACGTTGTAGTCAACACCGGCAACTCCTGCGGCGCACCTGAAGCCAAGCTGTATTGACTCCGTCTTTCCCTTGGACCCTTCAGCTGCGAAGAGAGGGGGGGGTCTGCTGCATGGGCAACAGCAGACCCTCCATATCACCCTGCCCAGGCTCTGTAGCTTCAGCTTCACTGGAGAGGACACTCCAGCGTCATCGCAAGATGTCGATTCAACACGGGAGGAGACAGATACCGTGTCACTCCCGAGTCGGACTGCACAGCCATTCTCGGCGGTGCAGATAGACTCTTAGGAAGCTACACCATCGTCTCTCGAGACGGACAGCTGCCGACGACGACGACGACCCCTCCCCCTGCAACTACCACACTGTTGTATATAATTTAATTGGGTGAAAGGACATGCATCTATAGCACTTTGCAAATACCTTCTAGAGTACTTATACTTAATTGTAATTATTTGCCTTCATATCTATTTCCCTAAGAAGAATATGAATTACCAAGTACACAGACTGTGCCTTTTTTATCTTCAGAATCCTTGAGCTTTGCTCAGAGCCTGGTACCATATTTATTTAAAAGGAAGTAATTGATTATAAGTAATTGATTATAAGATCTGTAGTAGTATGGAATAAATAAGAGGTAAAAAATGAACACATCTTATGGATGTTCAGAGCAGGGATATGGTAATACTACTTGGTGGTCTAGTACAGGGTCACAGTAAAAGGACAACTTCATCAACATATGGAAGAAATCTTCATGAGTATACAATAGAAAAATATGAGGAGAATGATCTCTTCAGTACGGGAGAAATAGAGAGTATAAAAAGGAATGTGAATCACCGAAGAATTATTTACAACAGTTAAGACACAGAAGCAAACTAAGTGTCCATGAATAAATGAATGAAGAAAGAAAATGTAGCATATACAATGAAATATTATTCAGCAATATAAAAGAAGGAAATCTTGTCATTTGTGACAACATGGATGGACTTTGAGGGCATTATGCTAAGGAAAATAAGTCAAAGAAAGACAAATAAATTATGATCTCATTTACATATAGAATCTAAACAGACAGACAAAACTGAACTCATAGGTACAGAGAACAGGTTGGTGGTTGCCGTGCCAGAGGTGAGGGGAGGGGGGGGTGGGCAAAATGAATAAAAGTGATCATAAAGTACAAATTTCCAGTTATAAAATAAGTCATGGAGATATACTGCACAGCATGGTGACTATAGCTAACAATGCTGTATTGAATATTTGAAAGTTTCTGAGAGAGTAGATTTTTAACGTTCTCATCATAAGAAAAATAAAAGTGTAACTCTATGTAGTGATGAAAGTTAACTAGACTTATTGTGGTGATCAATTCACAATATATACAAATATTGAATCATTATATTGTACATATTAACTAATATAATAATATGTGTCAATTATATCTCAGTTAAGAAAGACAACTTAAGCAGAATAAAGTCAACCAAATTACAGTAAGAAAGAAGGAATGTGAAAACATACATAGACAATGAGACAGAGGAGATCTACTTAAGTCTCGTCGTCGGCAGCCGTTCATCTCGAGAGACGATGGTGTAGCTTCTTAAGAGTCTATCTGCACCTCCGAGAATGGCTGTGCAGTCCGACTCGGGAGTGACACAGTATCTGTCTCCTCCTGTGTTGAATCGACATCTTGTGATGACGCTGAAGCTACAGAGCCTGGGCAGGGTAATATGGAGGGTCTGCTGTTGCCCATGCAGCAGACCCCCCCCCCTCTCTTCGCAGCTGAAGGGTCCAAGGGAAAGACGGAGTCGATACAGCTTGGGTTCAGGTGCGCCGCAGGAGTTGCCGGTGTTGACTACAACGTCAAACCGCCTTAGGGACTCCGGCTCCGGATTTTCTGTCGGGGTTTACTCCCTTAGCCTTTCCCCTGAAGAGGTATGCCGCAAGGCAGCGGAGGTTTTTTGGTGTCAGAGTTTTCCTTCTCTGATCTACTTAAGTAAAGGTTTATAAATTGTGGGTTTAAAAGATTGGCTCTAATTTATATCTCTCTGATGATTAGTGACGTTGAGCATCTTTTTATATGTCTATTGGCCATCTGTATGTCCTCTTCACAGAAGTGTCTATCCAGGTCCTTTGCCCATTTTTAACTGAGCTGTTTGTTTTTTCTGATGTTGAGTTTTGTAAGTTCTTTATAAATTTTGGATATTAACCCCTTATCAGATGTGTCATCAAATATGTTTTCCCATTCTGTAGGCTGTCTTTTTATTTTGTTGATGGTTTCCTTTGCTGTGCAAAATCTTTTTAGTTTGATGTAGCCCCATTTGCTTATTTTTTTCTTTCATTTCCCTTGCATGGGGAGATACATCAGAAAAAATATTGCTATGACCAATGTCTGAGACTTTAATGCCTAGGTTTTCTTCTAGGATTTTTATGGTTTCAGGTCTAACATTCAAGTATTTAATCCATTTTGAACTTATTCATCTGTGTGGTGTAAGAAGGTGGTCTAGTTTCATTCCTCTGCATGTATCTGTCTAATTTTCCCAACATCATTTATTGAATAAACTATCTTTAGCCAATTGTATGTGCTTGCTTCCTTTATCAAATACTAAATAACTATAAGGTGTGGTGAGATATTACCTTATACCTGTCAGAATGCCTATCATCTATAAATCACAAACAACAAGTGCTGGCGAGGATGTAGAGAAAGGGGAACCCTTGTGCACTGTTGGTGGAAATGCAGACTGGTGCAGCCACTGGGGAAAGCAGCATGAAGATACCTCAAAAAATTTAAAATGGATCTGCCTTTTGACCCAGGAATCCCACTTCTGGGAATATATCCGAAGGAGCCCAAAACACTAATTTGAAGAAATATAAGCACCCCAAATATCTATCAGTAGATAAATGGATAAAACAACTATGGGACATTTGCACAATGGAATACTACTCAGCCATAAAAAAGAAAATTTTACCCTTTGCAACAGCCTGAATGGACATGAACAGCATTATGCTGAGTGAAATAAGCCAGTCAGAGAACGACAAATAACATATGATTTCACTCATATGTGGAATCTCATGAACAAACTAAACTAACAAGCAAAATAGAGACAGACTCATAGATGGACAGCAGATGACAGCTACGAGGGGAGGTTAGGGGTAGAGGGACCGAGCAAAAAGGAAACAGCACTCATGGACATGGATAACTGTGTGGTGACTGCTGGTGACAGGTGGGTATAAGGAGGCTGAATGTTAATGGAAAAAAATACAATAATTTTAAAAATAAAATAAAAGATTGGCTCTGTAAGAGTGATAATTCTGAAACATTTGCAAGGGGAAAGAATGAGACTAAGCATTTAATAAGTATCTACTGCAGGTCTTTATAAGGCATTTCACATATATCTTCCCATTTTTAAGAAAAGTCTTATTGTCCACACTTTACAAATGAGGACACTAAGAGAAGGCAAGTAGCTTGTCTAAAGACAAATGCCAAAGTGGGGACTTGAATCCAATTCTATTTGACTCCATGCTCTTTTTATTTCTTCTAGTGTTTTCTCTTCTGTCAGAATTCTGACAGGTTTTCCTCTCAGGCCCTACACTATTATGAAACCCTCCTGGTATGCTCCAAATTCTGTATCCTCACCAAATGAAATAAAGACATTTTCAACATTAGTTCCCCCCTCACCCCCCACACACAAATAAACTGAAATTTCTCTAAATTCTAAGGTTTCAATGTAAACTTCTCATTTATTTCTCTAATCAAATGTCAATTATTTTAAACATTTCTTTGAAGAATATGACCTTCAATCTTTCATCCATCATCTCTTCATTTCAATTTAAGAAAGAGGATCTTGTAGTAAATACCAACCTTTGATGATGATGAAAATGTTAACTAGAATAACAACATTTTCAAGTTCCTCATTGTTCAAACTTGCAGAATTCCAGGTGTATAATACTCAGGAGCTAAGGGTGGGCTGATAAATAAAGTCCTATACCAAGTTGAGGTTTCTCTCAGGTCATATATAACTAGCACTATTCAATATTTATGCAGCAATGTTTCCCTTATGAAGTATTTGCTCTGTTTGTTTGGTTAAAGATATATTGAAATGGGACTTTGAGCAGCAGAGAGTAGAGCAGGCTTAGGCTACACACTTTTTTAATTGGCTGGGGGTGAATAAAGCCTTTTTACAGGACTTCCATGGTTTTCTGCTTGGTAGGTGCCTATCACACAATGTGCACAGGTGCAGATGAAAAGGATTTTCAGCATGGTGTTTGACTGGAATAGATAACTGAGAGCAGAGGTGGGTAAAAAATTCCAACAGTTGAGGTCTCACACCACTACAGCTCATGCCTTCCCTGCCCACATCACTAGCCTATTGTGAAAGCTGTCGGTAGCAAAACTGCATTGTGTAAATGCAAGGCAGAGTGACCAGCCACATACCACCTGGGTCTTGGCATCCAGCTGTGATCCCAAACATAGTTCCAACCCTTCTGTATCCTATTCCCTCAGTTCTGGCTCTTGCTTAGCTACTGTCTTTACCACTAAATTCTAATCCAAGGGTTTTGTATATACATACATATAGCCACACACACACACACATGCATTTATTCAGATTTTTTGTAAGTAACTGCTTGTTTATTCATTAGTTCATTCATTCATTCACTCACCATCCTTTGTGGAACCCCTACCATGTACCAAAAATACTATCAAATGATGAGGACATTGATATTAACAAAATAAAAGAATTGAAAAACCTCTAAATATATCCCCCAACAATCATCTTTCATTTAAAGGCAGAGTTTTTCAAATATTCTGCAGGCAAAAGCATATAAGTAGTCATTTGTAATGACAGACAAAATGACAGGGGTGTAGCTGAAAGGGAAGAAAGAAGTCCAGAACCCTGATCATGCCTACCCCACCCACAATCAGATCATCCAAGAGCACTTTTATACAATGAATCCCTCCTCAGCCCCACCCCAGTCTCACTCCCACTGCATCACTGTTTCAGTAGCCCTTTGACACTGACAAATGGTCCTATAACCTTCAAATGATCAAATTGAGAACCACAAAAGTTTCTGACATCTCCCACTTGGATTATTAACACTCACAATGGTAACAGCAGCTCCTTAGGATCCACACTGTGCCAACCAAGCATATAAAATGTGCTTTACAATCATCTTCCCATGTAATCCTTAACTACCCTTTGAGGTCAGCATATTATTGTCCTGATCTCAGAGACAAGAAAGCAGATTCCATGAGGTAGAATAACTTGTTCCAGGCCACACAGGTAGTAGAGATGGAGCCAGAACTTGAACTCAAAATATTAGATTCTGGCCCTGGCTGGTGTGACTCACTGGATTGGGTGCCAGCCTTCAAACTGAAAACTTGCTGGTTCAATTCCCAGTCAGGTCACATGCCCAGATTGAGGGCCAGGTCCCCAGTTGGGGGCATGCGAGAGATAACAGATTTGATGTATCTCTCACACATCGATATTTCTCTCCTTCTCCCTCCTTTCCCCTATCTCTAAACATAAATAAATAACATCTTTTAAAAAAATATTAGATTCTAATCTTCTGTTTCCATGGACATAGCAGAGGTGAAGTACACTGTGTGATATAGTGAAAGATCATCACACAGATCTTGAATACAATTTCTGCTCCACCTCTTACTGGTTAAGTAACCTTGGGTAAGTTATTTTCCTCTACTGACCCTCGGTTGGTTTCCTAATGTTAAAAAAAATGGTATTAAAATAGCAAATTTACATGTTCATTATGAGGATCACTGGAGATAACACGTGAGGTTTACTGACTGCAGAGGTCTTGTCTTTTCCCCTGTGTTTCTAACATCCCTAGCATAGTGTTAGGCAACCATTTCAATAGGCATCTGATAAGAAACACCACACTGCCTAGCGTAGTGAAAGGCACACAGGATGTACTCACTAGTATTTTCTTCTCTCATCCATAGTTTCCTTCACTAAATATATTTTGGAGTCACCTGTTTCAATATTCCTCACAGTATGGTGAAAAAAATAACATCAGTAGTGATGACAAGTTGAAAAATGTGGGCAAGACATCCAAGGATTCTTTTTAGCTCTTTCTTTAATGCTGTTTTTCAGAACAAATAAGCTAGCACTTGATAATTTTTTTCCCTGAAATGCAATGGGGACGGGGTTAAAAGTGATTTATTTCAACTAAAATTGCCTTGACAAGTTCTCATCTTTAAGAAACCCATAAGATTCTCTTGGAGTAGTTAGATTCATCATCTTTTATCCCCCGCCTTCTAAATATTCTCTATAGTAAATGGCAACGACTCCCAGAGTAAGCCGCAGGACTCGAAGGGAGATCTCAGGACCACTTCATAGCTGAAAGTCAAATCTCTAATTATCTTTCATAACTAAATAATTTCAGAATCTCAGATAATACAACTTTTTTGAAAGGCTTTAAGTATTGCTGTGCAATAATGCACTGCTGACATATTTTAAAAACGTGTCTATGGTAACATATGCCTATTATTGGAAACTTTAACACCCAAGTTAACTCTTGAGCATTCAGTCAGAATCAAATCAGAGGGAAAATCATCTGCACTATGTTGTGATTTTAGACCAAAGACTAACAGACATGCCCTTTTATGTGAAGCATTTTGACCAAGGTCACATCAGAGTCAGAACTCCAAGGGAGCAATGCCCTGGGAATCACCCATTTTGCCCCCTGTGTAGCCTGCTTCAGCAAGTCTGATACAATTATGCATTAACTTTCACAGAGGCAACCTAAATTATTATGGTAATCCTCTTTGCATTTAGATTAAAAACACATTTCTAGTAAAAATAGAAATGTAAATTTTTAGAAAGACAGGAAAATGGCTATATTTAACAGCTTAATTTCACCTCAGAGATATATATTCAGATGATTCAGGTGAAGCACACTGCACACATACCTATACTTACCATGGTTTATAGCACATGGTAAGTGCTCAGTCAAAGGCATCCATCAACATCCTCATAATCACCATCATCCATGCTTACATTGCAGGCAATTTAGTGTCACAGAGTATCTAAACTGGAAGGAACCTCAAAGCTCACCTGGTCTAGGCCCCTAACCTTATGGAGGGTCGGGGGGCTGAATAATGGCTTGGTGAAGGTCAACCAATAAGTTAATGGAAACTTTAAGAACCAGGACCTCAGTTCTTCTCACATCTCTAATCTGCATTAATTTTAAAATGTCAATTTTGCAAGAAATATGCTTCTGCTGAATTAAGCTAATTGTATTATCAGTCAAAGCTTTCTGGAATTATTCTTAATATAAAACATGGCCATTAAAATAAGGAAAAATTAAGAAAGAGAACTTCATGTATTTAATTTAAAGAAAAAATTAGTTTATATTTGCTCATACTTCCATCCCCACTGCCCATATATTTTTTGAAAAACACAGAAAAGTATACGATTGGAAATCATCTTTAAAACCTTTTTGGCTTGCCCACTGAAATAAAATTCATATACAGCATTCAGGACAATTTCTAAATAACATCTGAACCTTGGCATCTTCTTAGAATTCTCCTGCTAAGGAATAGCTGTGCTTAGGTTAATTGAGCTTTGAGGTTTGATATTGCTTCTATTTTTAAGCAATATTCATTACTAAAATTGAATTAGTATTGATAAATATATTGACAATGATGAAAAGTTAGTGTAGGCACTACCAGTGGGCCCAATTCCTTTGGTTATCTATTCCATGTCCCCAAAATATTCATTTCCAGCTCCTAAGTGAAATTGAGACATAAGAACATGCTTTCCTTAACTATATGTGTAGTAAGTGAAGACTATATCCCCTACACTACAAGTGCATTTAAGATGTTAATTTTTTTCACTCAGTAGCTATGGATTGGATATGAAATGTACAGGCACTGATTTAAGAATTTGCATGCATTCTATTGGAACTTGTTCTTGCATGTTTTATATGTGGTAAGTATAATGACACCTACTTTGTACATATAATAATGGAGGCTCAGGTTAATACTCAGTCAATATAGAAGTCTACTTCAGGTCTTTTAGATTTTAATGTGGAAATTAACATTTAAACCAAAAATACAATAAATATAATCCAATATATCATAAATACATAAATCACCAAAATATTATGGGAATAAACACACACACACACACATACAAAGGGTGATGAATTCCCTAAGGGACAGTCAGAAAATTATTTTTATATCCATGTCTTCTGTTAGTCCAAACAATTTATAATAATTCTTGGAAGAAAAATTTGAGGTGTATATTTTAGTATTATTTACACAGTAAAATTTGAGCACCCTGTACATTATGTAAATTGATCACAAGATGCCCTAATCTTTCACAAGACTTCAATAATGCACCTACTGTTTGGCAAACTCTGAAAGTTTTCCCAGTACATCATGCACCACAGGTTCTTGGGGAAACATTAAACCCAACTTTATCCAATACAACAGTAAATTAGTTCAGGTGGGGTCCATAGTCAGGCTTTTGCATCTCCTAGGTGATATTTTTCTATTTTCAGTCCACATGTTTAAACTTCAGAAAAACTTCTGATATGATGCAACTACTCACACTACCTGCCAACACATGATTATAAGACCTAGGTGAGTAAATTTTCCTTCCTCTCCAGCAAGATTCTATCTCCTTTAACTCCCTACCAAAGACATTAGGGCTCAGCTACTCTGAATGACTTAAGTCTAATATCCAAATGTTCTGTGTTATCCCAAGCTCTTGTGTTTGCATGTGTCTAGACTGCTCTTAGCACTTGTCTGTTCTTACCTGTCTCCCAAGTCTCAGTTGCTACCTCAAGTGTCACCATCCTTCAAATGATGAATGCAATCTCTTTCATGAAGCCTTCCCTTCCTCCCTTAAAATATTTAAATTCATATCTTCCCACAGGAAACTGGTAGTATAGTAATTATATAATTCTATTTGTTTTCCCTAGTCAACTATAAATTCAGTGAGAGTAGGGGCTATGCCCTTTCAAATGGGGCTAGTGCTGTCCTTGATATATTATATTATAATTACTCAGAAAAGTATTTGTTGAATTAATTAAAGGTGGAAATTCTAGGTAGGTAAGAGGTGCAGTGGATTTGTTTTTTTGCTGGAGGTTTTCAGAGATGGAAACTGCCTGTTATGCTACACAAAAAGATATCAACTATTCTGTCTGGATTATACCTTCAACGTGGTAAGGGGTACCATCATAGAGGAAGGGATATGATGTCCTTACAAAGCCAAGGAGATGGAGAGCCTTGGTGAACACCAACTACAATATATGGATGCAGATATCTGCTGGCTCTGTTCGGAGTCGCTCAAGTGCGATGTACAAGGATTGTCAGTACTGAGAGAATTTACAAGTTCTATAATTTGGAACTTTTCCATTTTGTTCATCTGTTAACTCCTGTTTCTCCACAGTGATAGCAACAAAACCTTAAAAGGCAAAGGTCTATGGAAAATGAGAAGTGAGGAGACTGAGTTCCATTCCATAACTAGGCTTGTGAGAGGATACATTTCAAATACTAAAGCTAGTCCCTCCGTTACTAAAGATAAAGAAAACATACTGACAGTCTTGGCTCTATAGCAGAAGAAAACAGGAGAGCATGAGGAGGTTGGTGAATAACAGAGGACCTCCTGTCTAAAAACTGGAAACAAACAAACAAACAAACAAACAAACATGGAGATGTCCTATCCCCTTCCTGTCTCCATTTAACCTGTCTTGGGAAAGGCATGAATTTTGTGGATAAGGCAGACCTCATTTCAAATTCACTTAACTTTCCTAAATCTGTTTCCATACTAGTAAAAAGGGATAATATATCTTCTTTGCAGGATTTGGAGAAAGAAATGATATTAGTTTGTTCACTCAATAAATGTTTAATAAACGACACATATTTGATATTTATTAATGAGGCACATAATAGGTATATATTGTATACTACCTGGTAGCAATAGTAATATTTACTCTTTTTTCATTATAATCAGTTTAAAATTTTTAAAGTCAATGTATTAATATAAACTTATATAAATTTATTATTTATCTTTTATTAATATAAAAATAAATTTATAATGTATTAATATAATGTATACATATATGTATTCTTCATAGCATGTGCATTAGAGTCAAGCCCAAGTATATATTCTGATAAAAACAAGGCCATTCTGATTGCAGCAGGGATTAGGCCAGAATAGCTTAACCTTCTCCTCACAGACTCTCACAGGATGTACTTCCTGGAGAACTAAAAGCTGAACACTAGAAGCCATGGGGCCATGGTTTCAAACCATCGGTGAAAGCAACAGATATTATCTCTGAGGAGGGAAATCTATGACTTATGTGGTTCTTTGAAATGATCAGTTGGAAAGTGTTTTGAGGGAAGAATTGAAGATGAGTCTGTTGGTAGCAAGAAGACCATCTAGAAGGTTTTGACATAATCCTGGCGTGTGACAAGAAGGAATGGCATTGAGAATTGAAATTGAAAGATATTTTTAGAGAGGCAGATTTGGTAACAGACAGTATATAGAGTTATAATTTTATTCTGGACCTAAAGTTGGGCTAATCCATGACCTTTCTAAAGATTTCTGTGTCACATGTAAGTATAGGACATGGAACTGGAACATCATATTTCTGACATTTCTGAGACTTTCTATGAGACATGAAAAAATCGGATAGGATTTTAAATATTCTGAAAATGGGCAGAAGACCATTAAAGACAAAGAAAATAGACCAGCCAGTGTGACTCAGTTGGTTGGGCATTGTCCTGCAAATCTAAAGGTTGCTGGTTTGATTCCTGGTCAGGGCATGTGCCTGGCTTGCAGATGCATCCCCAGGTTGGGCACATATAGAAGGCAGCCAATCGATGTTTCTCATATGGATGTTTCTCTCCCTCTCTTTCTTTCTCCTTACCCCTCTCTCTAAAATAAAGAATTAAAAAACAAATTTAATAAAAGGACATAGAGGATAGAAAAGAGTCTAAGGTTTCTAGCCTGAGAGAGTGAAAACTCAATAGCTTAACTGAGAGAAATGTAAGAGTGGCAAAGGGCAATGAGTTGCCCTCGATCAGTCTTGGATTTGATGAGTTTGAGGTGATGGCAGGACCTGCTGAGCAAAATAGCCTATAGGCAATAATAATTATAAAATGGACAAAGAGAACAAAAACATCTTTTCAAAAATGCCCAATGGAATCAACAGCTTATAAGCAAATGGCTTTTAATTCCAGCTCAATGTTTTTAAGAAAGTAAGGAATTCTTTTTTACTTTGGTATGGAAATTGCCAAACTTTCAACTGCACCTCACTTTAAAAAGAATAAGGCAATTATTGGGAATATGTTGTTAAAAGACAAAAATTGGAAAAATCACTTCACAAATGAAATATGCTGATTGACAGTGAAAAATTACTAAGGAACAGACAATTCAGAAGCCCCGAAAGAGTCAAAAACACTGCCCAGGTAGCCCTAGTAGAAAAGACTAAAATATAAACATAAAATGAATGAGGTTGCTCTCTGGGACAAGTGCTGACAAATATATACAAGCAGGAAACTCATTAAAAGAAATATTTTCCTTATAGCAAGAGAATGTGGCTGATAGGAGATATGTTTATGTCCCATGGTTCAATTCTATTTTATTTCATAGAGAGGGATTAAACTCACATGTTTATTTCAGTATTTGTCTTCTAGTTCTAGATATGACAAAGGACTTTTTAAATAAACCTTAAATGAAGAAAGTATTTACCTGTAGATAGGTAAGACCTAAAACTAAGGAGTCAGATCATTTTGGCTTCCTGCCAATATAGATTTTTATAATTAAAAAAGTCTCAAGGAAATCCCCTCAGACTGAAAACTGTATAACTTGAAAAATTACATGAGTTCACTCTATGATCATCAAACTCATCGTTTCACCATACAATATATAAACTGAACAGCTATATTAAACTTAAATGGCATTGTCTAAAAAGCAAGTTTTTATAAGGTGCTGTTATTCAGTATGGACAATTTTGCATTCTGGTGGGACAATCTCGAAAAGCCAATAAAAACTACAATTATTATAAAATTATCAAAGAAGGAACTTTTAGGCAATCATTCTAAAGAATTAAGACATACAAAAGTATTTATATAAATAGAAGTCTATAAAAGATTTATTTATGAGAAGGGACCCCCCCCAAAAAATCAGAAATTGTTTATTAAAAATCGTGTATTTATTTTTACATGTTTTAATTTCAGTCACCTTCAAAGGACTCTCTATTTGATGCACTATAGCAATATGTCTATTGATCTTTTTTTTTCCTGCTCTAAACAGTTTTTGAACTCATCAATTTTGATGTTTTTTAGTGCTTCTGCTGTTTTTTGTTTTTTCTCTTCCACGTCGGCAAAATGTTTCCCTTTGAGGACTTTTTTCATCCAGGGAAACAAAAAAGAGTCCCTAGTAATGATATCAGGTGAAAAGGGAGGGTGAGGCACAGGGCCATATCATTTCTGGTTAAGAACTGTTGAATACTCAGCGCAGTGTGGGCAGGTACGCTAGTAAATCACCCATCATGACACAGTCAAACACATTGAAAGAGTCTTAAAGAAAATTCCCTGAAGCCAAATGTAGTCTCTCACAGTAACGCCAGCTGGTGTACTGATACAGATGGGTTCCTTATACACTCACCTAGTGGGGGAAGCCTATACTACAAGGAGTATGCCCTCCAGAAGTTAATTCTGGATTTTTCTGGGTCCCTCCTAACATAATGTAAATATTCTAAATGTCCAACAGAAGGGAATGAATGAAAATAGTCATGGGTAAGATGCGTCGCATATAATGCAGTCATTAAAACTGTGTTTTTAGAATAGACCTATATGGGACAATATTTGTAATATCTAATGTATGTAATACTATATTTAGCATAATGCATAGTTTTTAATAAACATTTGCATATGTGTTTGTAAACATGTGCACTGAAGATGACAAAGGAGGAGCATATACCAGAATGATAACAGAGATTATTTCTGTGTGGGAAGTGGTTCTTAACTTTAGGTGGTTAAGTTCCCCTTTGAGAAGATGATGAAAGCTTTGGACACTTGCAAGGCCAATACACTGAAATTTTGCCTTATGAGTCATGGTCCTTATGGATCCTCTGGAGTCTGTTCATGGATTCCAGTATGAGCCTTTTGAGGGTAGTGGTATTATGAAGACTTCCATTTTAGTTTCCATACTTCTGTACATTAAAAGTAATTGTATTGGAATGTACTTTATTATCAGAAGTCAACCAAAAATATTTTTAAAAAAGACTATAGTTGCATTTTATAAATGTTAAAATGCTTGGAAATAATTTTCCCAGTTGTTTCTCGGTGGAGTCAGCAAGTTATTGTACTTTTTTTTTTTTAATATGGGAAAATTAGGACTGAGAGTAATTTTCTGACCTATACAATGTTACTCAACATCTTAGTGGCAGCACTGAGATTAAAACACACTGTTTTCTCAGCTCTTATTAGTCTATGGAGTTGCAGTAACTAATAAAGTTACAATTTTAAATAGAATTTCAACATATTCAGAAACAGCTTTTTACCTTTAATCTTTAGTTCTTTGGGGAAAAGGATTCTCTTCTGGAGCAAGTCTTTGTTATGTGTAGAAAGTATATACATATACAACGATGACTGGTTGAAAGCCTCTCTAAAGCTTAGAAATCAAAAACTCAAAGGAAACTTTATTGCAAAAAAATTTAGTGCAGATTATCTTCCCTTCTTTGTTTGATTTGGTACAAATCAGATTATCCATAATGTTTTATATAATTTTGGTTCATGAATAAAATTATTAAACATTACTTAGGTAGCAGCATCAAAAAAGAGTTGGGACTGAGTCACCTTTTGCTGCCTCATCCTCTGTTCCAGTATCCAAAATGTATGCACAGGCATAGCCTCCACCCAGAGTGAGGGAAGTCTAGGTAAGGGGCTGGGGCTGCTATGTTTGAGAGCCTTGCTAAGCTCTACTTTCTAGCACCAAATTATGACTTATCTCCATGTGAAAAATTGAATGGCCTTTTTGTTTTTTCTTTCAATATCTTTGGTGAGAAATATATTATGGTGAACTTCAGAAAAACATCTTTCTGAAAATCTCCATCAATTACAAAAACTTCAAGAATGTGAAATTTCATTTGGCAGATGGGGAGGAAGGGTTTATTTTTTCTTTGTTCTCAGAGGAGCACAGAGAAAACTGCAAGTGTAAACAAATCAGATTTCTATAGAAGAATACATTTTATATCATAGTGAAATTTTTTAGTTAATCAAATTCAGATGTACCAATAAGAAATATGTCTTCTTGCATTCCCTTTGGCCAACACTTGGCATAACTGTAAAGTAGGTGAAGACAAAGCTCACAAGTTTTCCTTTCAGAACTTTCTCCGTCCCATCTGGACACGCCTGCACTTATTTTTTTTCTTTCTCCCTACCCTGAAGACCACTTCTTTCCAGATATACAAGGGTTTCATCTGCTTTTCAGTTTGTCCTCATTCAACAAAATTTTATTGAGTGCTTCCTATGTTCCAGGTATTGAGATAGTAAAACACCTAACTAATACCCCCCAAAATATTCCTTCTATATTTGCATATTTTTTAAATAAATGCCTTAGGGAAAGATACTATTTATCAAAATAATAACCACCAAAAGTGGCATATTAACCATAGGAGGGAAACTTATTTAGGAATGTGAAATAGTCCTTCTAGACTCTCGAGGAATTTACCACATCTGCCATAAAGTAAACCCTATCTAAGGTTTATGGAGATTCCAATTCATTAAAGTCTAAACATGTTGGGAGAGAAAGAAACTGGATTTCTACAGGTTAACCATCAAAGAATCTGACCCTAATACAGGTATAGGACCTGAAAATGAACTAATTTTGAATTGAAGGTATTGTGCCTTAATGACAGATAGAAAGATGACATTATTTTTGATGAATTTAATGTTTATTCCCAATGCTTGCCACTCTTCACATACAATAAAACATGTAGTAAAAATTTGTCCTTCAGTAACTTTAAGAGGAAGAAAAAAACCAACAAAAGCATACAGTTAGGAAAGTTTAAAGTATGCTTAGCAAACAGTAAGGGATCAAGTTAGACATGTCATGTTTCTCATATGAGATAATAAAAATAAGGATTAAAAATAGAATAATGTGTTAAACATATGCATTAAAATTAATATGACATTCATAATTCCATTGTGAGTTATAAAAATAAAAGTTGAGATGGGTTTTATGTTTTTTTTATTTAATATTTATTATATTTTTTTCCATAGGCATTTTGTCACCTTATAGCCCCCAGCCCCAGCAATCACCACACTGTTGTCCATGTACATGAGTGCTGTTTCCTTTTTATTCAATCACTCCACCCCTAACCACCCCTCACTAGCTGTCATCCTGATCTCCATCTACGAGTCTGTCCCCACTTCCTTGTTTGTTCGGTTTGTCCATTAGATTCAATATATGAGTGAAATCATATGATATTTGTCTTTCTCTGACTGGTTTATTTCACTTAGCATAATGTACTCCAGGTCCATGCATGCTGTCACAAAGGGTAAAATTTTCTTCTTTTTTACAGCCAAGTAGAATTCCATTGTGTAAATGTCCCATAGTTGTCTTATCCTCTCATCTACTGGTGGGCACTTGGCTGCTTCCATGTCTTGGTGATCGTAAATAACACTGCAATGAACATAGGGTACTTAAGTGCTTTTGAATTAGTGTTTTGGGCTCCTATTCCCAGAAGCGGGATTGCTGGGTCAAAAGGCAGGTCCATTTTTAATTTTTTGAGGTATCTCCATACTGCTTGCCACAGTGGTTGTACCAGTCTGTCTTCCCACCAGCAGTGCAGAAGAGTTCCCCTTTCTTCACATCCTTGCCAGCATTTGTTGTTTGTTGATTTATTGATGATAGCCATTCTGACAGGTGTGAGACGGTATCTCATTGTGGTTTTAATTTGCATTTCTTTGATGATAAGTGATGTGGAACATCTTTTCATATGTCTATTGGCCATTTGTATGTCCTCTTTGGAGAAGTGTCTGTTCAGGTCCTTTGCCCATTTTTTATTTGGGTTGTTTGGTTTTGGGGGCTGAGTTTTGTAAGTTCTTTATGAATTTTGGATACTAACCCCTTATCAGATGTATTGGTGAATATGTTCTCCCATTCTGTGGGTTGCCTTTTTATTTTGCTGATGATTTCCTTTGCTATGCAAAAAAACTTTTAGTTTGATGTAGTAGTCCCATTTGTTTATTTTTTTCTTTTCTTTTTCTTGTCTGGGGAGATATATCCCATAAAATATTGCTGCAAGAAGTGTCTGAGATTTTGGTGCCTAAGTTTTCTTATATGATTTTTTATGGTTTTGGTTCTAACATTTAAGTCTTTGATCCATTTTGAATTTTTTCTTAGGTGTGATGTAAGAGGGTGGTCTAGTTTCATTGTTCTGTATGTATCTGTCCAATTTTCCCAGCACTGTTTATTGAATAAACTATCTTTAGCCCATTATATGTGCTTGCTTTCTCTGTTGAATATAAATTGACTGTAAAGGTGTGGATTTATTTCTGGGCTCTCTTTTCTGTTCCATTGATCTATGTGTCTGTTTTTATGCCAGCACCATGCTGGCCTTATAGTATAGTTTCATATTAGGTAGCATTCTTACAGCTTTGTTCTTCTCACTCAGGATTGCTGTTGCTATTTGAGGCTTTTCGTGGTTCCAAATAAAATTTTGAAATGTTTGATCTAGTTCTGTGAAATACGTCATTGGAATTTTGATAGGAACTGCATTGAATCTATAGCTTGCTTTGGATAGTGTGGACATTTTAATTATATTAATTCTTCCTATTCATGAACACAGTATGTGCTTCTACTTACTTGTATCTTCAGTTTCTTTATTCAGCATCTTAAAATTTTCCAAGTACAGGTCTTTTACAGCCTTGGTTAGGTTTATTCCTAAGTATTTTATTCTTTATGTAGCAATTGTGAATGGGACTTTTAAAAAATTTTTCCTTTCTGCTGCTTTGTTATTGGCATATAAAAATGCAACTGATTACTGGATATTAATTTTGCATCCTGCTACTTTGTTGAATTCATTTATCAATTCAAGTATTTTCTTCATGGAATCTTTAGGATTTCCTATGTATAGTATCATGTCATCTGGAAATAATGACAGTTTTACCTCTTCCTTTTCAATTTGGGTGTCTTTTATTTCTTCTTCTTGTCTGACTGCTGTGGCTAGGACTTCCAGTGCTCTGTTGAATAAGACATGAAAGCAGACATCCTGTCTTGTTCTCGATCTTAAGAGGAATGCTTGTAGTTTTTGCCCATTGAGTATGATGCTGGCAGGGAATGTGTCAAATGTTTATGTATTTTCACTCTAATCCCACTTTGCTGAGAGTTTTTATCATAAATCAGTCCCGGGTTTTATTAAATGTTTTTTCTGCATCTACTGATATGGTCATGTGGTTTTTATCCTTCATTTTGTTTATGTGGTGAATTACATTTCTTGATTTGTGAATGTTCTACAACCTTACATTACTGAAACAATCGCACTTGATAATAGTGTATGATCTTTATGATGCATTGTTATATTCAGTTTGCTAATATTTTGTAGAGGATTTTAGTATCTAGTCCATCAAGGATATTGGTCTATAATTTTTTTTTTTGTAATGTCTTTATCTGGTTTTAGAATTAGGATAATGCTGGCCTCATTAGTTAGTTTGGGAGCCTTTGTGCCTCTTGAATTTTATGAAATGCTTTGAGAAGGAGAAGTGTTAGTTCTTCTCAGAATGTTTGGTAAAATTCACCTCTGAAGGCAACCAGGCCAGGACTTTTGTTTGTTGGGATGTTTTTTGTTTTTGTTTTTTACTGCTTCAGTTTCACTAAGTGTAATCTATCTATTTAGATTCCCTGATTCTTCCTGATTTAGTTTGGGGAGATTGTATGTGTCTAGGAATTTGTCCATTCCATCCAGGTTGTCCAGTTTGTTGGCACATAGTTGTTCATAATATTTTCTTACACTCCTTTGTATTTCTTTGGTGTCTGTTATAATTTCTCCTCTTTCATTTCTGATTTTATTTATTTGGGTCCTTTCTGTTTTTTTGTTTTGTTTTGTTTTGTTGAGTCTGGTTAAATGTTTGCAAATTTTGTTTATTTTTTTTAAAGAACCAGCTCTTGGAGTCACTGATCTTTCATATCATTATTTTAGACAATTTTGTTTATTTCTGCTCTGATCTTTACTATTTCCTTCCTTCTACTCACTTTCGGTTTGGTTTGTTGTTCTTTTTCAAGCTCTTTTAAGTGTAAAGTTAGATTGTTTATTTGAGCTTTCTCTTGTTTTTCTGAGATAGGCCTGTAATGCTATGAATTTCCCTCTTAGGATTGCTTTCCCAGTGTCCCTCAGATTTTGGATGTTGTAACCTCATTTTCATTTGCTTCAAGGTATCTTCTACTTCCTTCCTTGATCTTATTGTTGATCCATTCATTCTTTAATAGCATGTTATTTAAATTCCATGTCTTTGCATGTTCAGTGTTCTTCTTGAGATTGATTTCTAGTTTCGTAACATTGTGGTCATAAGAACATGCTTGATATGATTTCAATCTTAAATTTATTGAAAGCTGTTTTTTGTTCTAACGTGGTCTATCCTAGAAAACTTTCCATGTGCACTTTAAAAGTATGTACATTCTGCTGTTTTGGGGTGAATGAAATGCTCTGAAGATGTCAATTAAATCCATTTGATCTAGTGTGTTGTTTAAGGCTGAGGTTTCCTTGTTGATTTGCTGTCTGGAAGATCTACCCATTGAAGCCAATGGTGGGTTAAAGTCACCAACTATGAGTGTATTTCTGTTGATCTCTCCTTCTATGTCCATCAAGGTTTGTTTCATATATTTAGATGCTCCTATGTTGGGTGCATAAATGTTTACTAAATTTATATCCTCTTGTTGGATTGTTCCCTTTATCACTATCTAGTGTCTTTCTTTGTCTCTTACCACAGCCTTGATTATAAAGTCTATATTTCTTATATAAGTACTGATACCCCAGCTTTTTTTTCCCCATCAGCATGAAATATCTTTTTTCATCCCTTTACTTTTAGTCTGTGTGTATCGTTCAATCAGAGATGAGGCTCTTGGAGGCAGCATATATATGGGTCTCGTTTTCTTACCCATTCAGCTACCCTATGTCTTTTGGCTGGTGCATTTAAGCCATTTACATTTAAGGTGATTATTGATAAATATGTATCTAGTGCCATTTTATTGTTAGACTATTTTCTTCTTCCTTTTTTTTTTTCTTTCTCTTTTTCTTCGTCTTAAAGCAAGGCCATTACATTGGTTGCAGCACTGGTTTGGTATTAGCAAACTCCTTTAGCCTTTTCTTATATGAAAAGTTCCTTATTTCTCCTTCAACTTTAAATGGTAGCCTGTCTAGGTAAAAATAGTCTCCTTCCAGTATTCCCATGATGCAAATGTTGTTACACTTCATGTTGTCCAAAATATTTCTTAAGCTCTCCTTGCTATTTTTTATCCTCTTTTCTTTTTGCTGCTCTGCCTGGGTATTTTTTTCTCTCTTGTCTTCCAAATCACCAATTCAGTCATCTGCTTCATCTAACCTACTGTTTATTCCTTCCAGTGTATTATTTATTTCCATTATTGCACTATTTATTTCTGAGTGGTCCTTTTTATGGTTTCTATGTCTTTTTTCATGCTGTTGAGTATCCTTATAATCATTAGTCTAAACTCTCTATCTGATAAACTTCTTGCCTCCATTTTATCTAGTTATTCTTCTGGAGAATTCTTTTGTTCTTTCATTTGGGGTCTGTTTATTTGTCTTCCCATTTTGGCTACTTCTTTGTACTTTCTGCCTTAGTTCTTAAACTAATCAGTAATTTAGTTTTAAGCTGTAATCAAAAGCCCAGCTTAAGTACCACAGGGTAGGGCAGAGTAATTCCTGTGGGTGGGGCTATTGCTTCCCCTCAGGCTGAATCCACTTGGAGAGGAGTGCTCTGCTTAGAAAATTGGCTTCTGCAGTATGGGGAATGACTCAGCACAGAGATCCTAGTGGCTGTTCTTTCGGTTCTCTCCTCAGAGCCACCAAATCCAGATTCTCCTCAAGCATCTCTAGTCCACTCTGCCCTCCTCTTCTGGAGCCCAGGGTAAGTGGCTGAAAGCAAAATTTTGTGCATTGGCCCTTTAGAAGCTTTCTGCATCTCCAGTCATCTTTCTCTGGAAGACTGAAACCTTGTTGCTTTTCACAGCTGGATGTTATCTGGGTTCCTTTCTAGCTCTGGTGCTGTAGGTTGGGGAGCCCAGCCTGGACTTTAGACCCCATACTTATCAGGGGGAACCACCTGGCCACAGAAATATCCCGCTGGAACTTCAGCTGCTGCCCATGGGAGCCCAGCTAACCCTCTCACACCTCCTTCACATTCCTTATGAGTCTCATTATGGTGAAGTGATTTCTTCTGTCTGTCCTTGGTTATATCAGGTTTTATGTTATGATAAAAAGTAGTGTAGAGAAATAAGAATCATAGAACCAGAAGCTTATATAATACAGGAGAAAATGGGCCCTTTCTCAATATCAGTTTCAGACAAAGGAGATTTTCACTTAAGAACAACTACTGAGAATTTCAGATGTCGGAATAGATTTATTTGTGGACAAAAAGAAATGAAATGAGAATAATTTCCAAATAAGTTTTTTTCAATGCATTAATTAGTTTATAACAGCAGTTTTTGATGATGTGGAAGGCCCTGCAGTCATGTTAAATGACTTACAGAAAAACTTCAAAATATGCCTACTGATTATAATTTCTACTACATATTATAATTTTTCCTGTTAATTTTTTTCTGTTGTACTGGATAAATTAAAGGAAGTTGAAAAAGCTTTTGGCTTTGTGATAAAATGTAGGCAAGCCACTAAAGGAATAATGTAGGTGGAAATGTCTACTAAAGAGAAAAAATAAAATCCCCAAAGAACCAATGAAGAATTTAAATGTCTAAGGCACTGTGCTTCTTGATATGGAGTAACTCATACAAACACTAAAAGTAAACATATATATGATGGGGGGAAAGGTATATCCTGCTACCTGACTCTAATGAGTAAAAGATAAATTCTGGTTCCATAGACTCAGAGTAGGTAAAAGCATACATAGTTCAACTGACACACACAAAAAAGCTTTAAGTCCTTATTACTCCTTAATCAATCATCTCATAAAAGACCTCTTTACCTGTACTTCTTACAGAATTAGCCACTATACTTTAGAGTGGAAAATAGATCTTTATTGAATGACGCAAGATTTTTGTGGCCTTGTGGTCACTTGGGTTGTGGTTACAACAGGTTCTCAAGAAATCATATGACATTTTTATAGTAATACAGTCTTTCCTATAGAAAGCTGGGTCTTTTAATCTACTTTTCCACATTTTTCAACACAGATCAAGAGCAAGCTGTTGACATCACACAAAAATACATTTTAAAGTCAGTTTTGAAGGGAGCTGTTTTTCCATTACAAGTTATTCTAAGTTTCTTTTCCTGGTGACTTCTTCTTTGCTTTGTAATGATTTACATTGATTTTCTGAATAGCTAGAAAACTTTATTCAGGGGCTCAAAATATAAGTTTTTCAAGTTACACTGTCTAACTGCTCAGCCCTAGATAGATATATCTGGTGTCTACTCTTAGCTTTAACAGGAGGTGCAAGCTACCTGCTTCAGAAGATAACCTATTGCATTTATGGAAAGATCTGTCAAGTGTTACTTATATTGAATTAAATGTTGCCTTTCTACAACATTCATCCTTTGCATTTATTCAAAATATGACCACTTATATTTTCTCATGATATTCCCCTAAACATTTAAAAATAACTCTCCTGGACTCTCTTAAATCTTCCTCTCTCCCAGCTGGTTAAGAATGCAGATTTTGCAGCAAGACTGCCTGGGTTCCATTTTTAATCCTGTTTCATTCTATCCATAATATTGGGCAAGTCTAAGCCTCAGTTTTCTAATATGCAATGTGAGGTATGAGTACCTTTATCCTAACACTGTAGTGCCAATTAAAACACATAATGCAGGAAGTACCTCATCCACAGTATGACCAACAAATGAATTCTTAGTCCCTTGTAACATGTAGTTTTCCAGATCCCTGAAAGCAGGTATTTCCTAATCTGGATAACTCAGTGTGTCAATCTCTCTCTTAATCCATGGGGTTAAGAATCGAAGAAAAGAAGGATCAGCAAAAGGAAAGCAGAGTTACAATTTAAAATCAAGTCGCTTTATTAATTTAAAAATCAATGAAGATCCAAGTTTCTTGAGGAGAGGGTCTTATACCTCTTTGTATTCTTAGCACAGTATGTGAAAAACATAGCTAACAATAAGTGGAGCCAGTAAAGTTTTCTGTAAAGAGCTAGATAGTAAATATTTTAGGCTTTTGGGCCATATGATCTCCATTGCAAATATTTAACTCTGCTGTTAGAGTAAAAAGTAGTCAAAGTACATAAATAAATGAGAATATCTATGTTCCAATAAAACAATTTATGGATATTGAAATTTTAATTTCATGTAATTTTCACCTGTAATGAAATAACTTGCTATTCCATGATCTTTCCCAACCCTTCCAACATTTAGTCATTCCTAGCTTGTGACTGTAAGAAGCATGGTAAGCTATATCTGGCCATCTGGCCATTATTTGCCTACCTCTAATCTAATCTGAAAGTAGAAAGCTCAATATGTATCTGCATTAAGCATAAATAACATGGATACTATTCTCCCATATAGACCAGAGAAAGTGGGAGAGGCAAAGCTGAGAGTGTAGATTGACCTAAGGCAAAGCACTGTACTGGCCAAGTAGAAATAAAATATCTCTTTGAAAGGAAGAATCAAATGTATGTAATTCATGCAAGAGGTTGTTGTCATAAATGCTTTTAAGAAAAATCATTGGTCTTTCCTAGAGGTGACATTACTTCCTTGCCATTCAACTTATTGGCATGTGGTGCTATTATATAGTAATGAGGAACCTCAAAACTGGAAACTACATCCAGTTCAGCCAGTTATTAGTAATGTGAACTTGGGTAATTTAGTTCACTTTCTAAATGTGCTCATTTGTAAAATGGCCATAGTAATAAAACTTACCAGTGAGATTGCATTATGATTTTAAAAGATATGACATTAAGTGGCTTACATACTGCCATTACTATAGTAAGACCTTTATAAATGTTAACTTTGTGAAAGAAATAAATGAAGAAGAGAAATTTTTTATGAGCAAGGCATATGTTCAATTGACTACACCTATAAAGAATTCAAAGTTATTTCTTCAGAGTGCTGTTGCATCTTCATCATTTAACAGCATAAACAGCATGACCAGAGAAGTTGTAAGAACTAAAAATTCTGAAGTCCCACCTGAAATCTAGTGAATCAGAAACTCTGCAGTTAGAACCCCAAAATCCATGTTTTAACAAGCGCTCCAGGTAAGTAAGATGCAAACTAAATGTTAAGAATCAATAGATAAGCCCTGGCTGGTGTGGCCCAGTGGATTGACTGACAGCCTGTGAACCAAAAGGTCACCAGTTTGATTCCCAGTCAGGGCACATGCTTGGGTTGCAGGCCAGATCCCCAGTTGGGACCTGCCTGCACAAGAGGCAACCACACATTGATGCTTCTTTCCCTCTCTTTATCCCTCACTTCCCCTCTCTCTAAAAATAATAAATAAAATATTTTTTAAAAGAATCAATAGACTGGATAAAATTTGGTTAAAATAAATAAGAGCATCCTTGAAGTTATACATGGGTATAGACTTTCTTATTTAAAAAGATTTAATTTAATTATTTCAACAGAATTACTAAGAGAAGTTTGTCAGATATCATTATTCCCAGATTTTATATAAGAGCACTATAACTCAGGGAAAGCAGCCTAGACACATATTCTAGTTCTGGGCACTTTCAAATTAACTGACACCAAGGGTAATAATAGGTAAGAAGGAAAAGAAGGGGATATGGAATGGAATACTGTTACAGGACTATCTACATTGATTCTTTATGTAGCAGACTACTAGCTATCTATCCACTGTCTGTCCCACATTTTCTTTACTAACAGAACTTAAACTTAGTTCAGAGAAGAAATGTGTCCAGCTAATGACATAAATTTTTAAGGTTCACTTGCATATGAAGTTGATAATATTACAATTTTGAGCAATGGGATGAAAATGAAAGTCATAGTTTCAGGGTTCTTTGAAAGCTCCCTCATAGTAGGCAGACCTAACTATTATATTTGTCTTTTGTTTTTCTCTCTTTTTTAACCTGGAACTTGGATGCAATGCTTAGATCTTCAAGTCATCTCATGATCACAAGGAACGCAGAACATTGATAAACTCAGCAGAGTACAAATATTCAGAGAGAATGACTCATAATGGCATTCTTGAGTTGCCACATCTGCCGTGAACTATCTATATCAAACATTTTAAGCCATATATATTTAGGATATTTTGCCACTCAAAAATAACAATCTTAATTGATATCCCTTGTTAAGAAGAGGCAATAATGGACTCCCCAACATTTCTGCAGCAAAATAAATTGACTCTGAAAATATTCAAATTCTCTCAATTTTGGAAAAATTAAAATTGTATTCCTTTCATGGCCTTCCAGTATCCACATCTTCTTGATCCCTCTCCTCTTCAGATTTTTTAGTTTTCTGACCATCCTTAATTCCAATGTTTCTATTCTCACATCCTTTTCTTCAACCCTACCAAATCACTTCATCATCCCTTTCATTCCTCACTTCCTGGCATCAGATAAACACTTTATGATTCTCTGTGGAGTTGGTCCCTTACAGCCGATCCTCCATGGTGGTCACAGCTAGTCCTTGCAGCCAAATGGCCAGTAGGTAAATTGCTCCCATTGAGACGCCAACAGCAATCAAGTCTCAGCTATAACAGGAGGGTACACATAGCCCATGGGGAGAAAGGCACCTGGAATGCCCAGCCTGGCTGACTGGGGAGGCTGTGCTAATTAATCCATAGGAAACCTACTACATAAGGTCACTCTATCAAGCCTGGGTGACATAGCAACTCTACCTAATACATGGAAACAAACACAGGGAGACACTGAAATGAGGAGACAAAGAAACATGTCCCAAATGAAATAAGAGAATAAAACTCCAGGAAAAAAAAAATAATAAACCAAATGGAGACAAGTGATCTACTAGATATAGAGTTCAAAATACTGGTTATAAGGATGCTCAATGAACTTGGGGGACGAGTACATGAACTTAGTGAGAACTTCAACAAAAAGGTAGGAAACATAAAAATGGAGATAGAAAACATAAAAAAAAACAGTCATAAATGAAGACTATATTAGCTGAAATAAAGAATACATTACAAAGAATCAACAATGGAGTACAAGAAGCAGAGAATGAAATCAGAGATTTGGAAGATAAAGAAGCAGAAAACACCCAATCAGAGCAGCAAAAACAGTTTGTTATCTACAAGGAAGCTCCCACAAGACTGTCTGCTGATTTCTCAACAGAAACTTTGCAGGCCTGAAGGAAGTGGCAAGAAATATCCAAAGTGATTAAAACCAAGGACCTACAACCAAGATATTTCATGAAAATTGAAACAAGCAAACAAAACCTAGGTAGCAATACTTATACCAGACAAAATAGATCTAAAAAAAAGCAAAACAGAAACAGACTCATAGATAAAGAGAATATTTTCAGTTGTCAGATTAGGGGGGAGAAGGGGAATTGGGGAGATGGATGAAAAAGGTGAAGGGATTAAGAAGTACAAGTTGGTAGTTACGGGATAGTCATAGAGATATAAAGTACAGCATAGGGAATGGAGTCAATAATATTGTAGTTACAATTGAATATGTAGGTGTCAGATGGGTACTAGATTTATCAGGATGGAAAATTAGTAAGCTGTATAATGTCCAATCACTGCATTGTACACCTAAAACTAATGTAATATTTTATGTCAGCTAATTAAAAAATAAAACATTATAAAAAATTAATATTGATATAGCTATGTATGGTGCCAGGTTGGTACGGAAATATCAGAGGTAACATTTTGTAAAGTATATGATTATCTAACCACTATGCTTATACACCTGAAACTAATACAAAATTATATTGAATATAAACTGTATTTGAAAAATAAAATAAGGTAATCATTAGAACTTAAAAAAGAGTGAATAAATTGAGGGGTGGATGCAGTGATAATAGTAAAAATATTTAACACCAATTCAATGAATCAAACTCATCAGAACAGTTGTCATTGCGTATGCTGTATCAGTGACTACAAGGCTGAGTGTAGCAGCTCTCGATAGATAAAGGGGCCACACACAACACAGAACCTCATGCACTTGTGACAATTAACCATATCACTAGGGTAGCTTTATCTATGGCTTGTACAGTGAGTGTATCTGCACGTATAATTAGGTAAGTGATGCAAGAAATACATTTCATCTTATTTTTTAAAGATTTTATATTTTATCAAGCACCAGAGTAAGTTAGTGGCTTTCTTCCAGACAAACTCAAAGAGTTTCTTGTCTTCTACTTACTCTTATAAAAATGTTTTATGTATTTGTTTTTTCTATGGTAAATATTCAATAAAGAATATATATTCTGGCATGCTACCAGGTGACAAATTTATTGAGCTACCCTTGATCTTTTCAATTATGATTTTATTTAGTTTTAGAAAGGCATCCAAAGGACTTAAGACACAATTGTATTATTTTTACCATGAATAGTAATACTCTTAGATGTTTCTTAATTTTAACCAATAATAAAGTCTATATTAGACCCTCTGTAGAAAACGGAAGGAAATTTTGCTTTTAGAGCATTTCTCTTCTGTTTTACATTCATTCCTCTGTTTGGATTTCCTATCCAGGCCATGTGAATTTCAAGCTGGGAATCTTCCTCATTCCTCCCTAACCCAATTAAAATGTACTTGGGTAGAATATATTGTTGGTTGCTTATCCATCACCCATACCTCCTCCTCTTTAAACAGAATTCTAATGTTGTTCAAGTAGCCCTCTGTCCTTGATGTAATTCAGGCAAAGCTGACCCCATTAACTCCAAGGGGTGAATGCTGATTAGTCTAAGCCTATTGGCACATGACATTTCCCTGGTAACAATGGCTAATCTAGGGGTGGACAAGGGATCTAAGATGGTTCAAAAATACTGAGGAAGTGAATTTCACTCCCTTTGTCATTCTCTCTCCCACTAGATGTGGACAAGGCAATACTTTGCTTGAATTGCTGCAGGCAACCATCTTAAGACCAAGATGGAAGCCAGACTCAGGCCATAGTGCTCTGCATAAAGAAGTCCAAAAAAAAAAAAAAAGAAAAAAAGGAATAATAAGTCATTCTTAATGACTCCTTTGAGCTTATGATTCAACCAATGCAGGAACCCAAACTTTTGGACTTCTTGCTACATGAATAAGAATTTTTCATTTTCTTTAAAGCCAATTTAAGCTGACTTTCCATAGCAAAAGGCATCCTAATGGATACATGTAGGTCCTGTATCCTTGGAAGTCTTTGAGTTATTGAGAAATGGGCCCTACCTGTTCTACTGAATTATTGTGAAATGAACCAAGCTAAGAACTTTAAAAAATATTATCATTTATCCCTGGAATGCATACAGTTTGAGAAAAAAAATATTGCATTTTATATTGCATTAACTATCTGTGTAGGAAGAAACAGAATTTACCTAGCTTAACTGAAAAATCTTGTAAAAGACTAGACACACATCACTTTCATGTTGAGAGTTGTCAGGGAGGGTCATGCCAGCAAGCCAAACCCAAATAAGACACAGGTCCCAGGAAACAGTACTGAGTAACCCACAACAGGTCTTGCTCTATAACTGGGTGGGTATGACAGCTGCTGAATTTAGATCCAGCTTAGAAGAGCCATTCTTGTGTTTTGAGCTTTGATTGGAATTCTATAGACACCAATGTCCTGAGTTCCATAAGATGATTCATACTTTCTGTTTTGCCTGTAAAACAGTGGATGGCATTTTCTAAAAGTCCTATAATTTGTCCATAAATTAAACTTACAAAGAAGCCCAATATAGCAACATTTAAATATCCATAAGCATTTTCCGCCTTTAAAAGAAAAGATGTTCCCTTGACTCCCACATCCTCACACAGCTACTGCACTGCCTCTCTCTTCCCCCTCATAGCCAAAATTCTGAAATGGTTTTCAATATTCACTGTTTCAACTTCCTCACCTCCCACTCATATTTCACTCCATTCAGGCTTCCACCCAAAGAACTTTCATTAAATTCACTAGAGGACTCCCTGTCACAAAATCCAATGGATGGTTTAGTCCCAACCTTCTCTCTCCTCTAGGCATTATTTTAAGTTGTTGAAAATTCCATTTTGGGGCGGGGGGTATACTTTACACATCTCTGCCCTTACCTTTCACAATGCCACACTGCCTTGGTTTTACTCCCATTTTTCTGGCCATTGTTTTCCCTGTTGACTTTGTAGGCTTTTCTACCTCTAACCATCCATTAAATGTTGGCCCCAATCTCTTCCCATTTTATAATTGCTTTCAAAGGACTTTCAAAAATCTACACAGATTAATTCAACTACCTCAAATGACTACCAATACAGGCCTCTGCTCTGAGCTTCCAGCTGCCTATGTGACACCTTTACTTAGCTATCTCAAAGGGACATTACATACATCATGTCCAATAATAAATTCATGATCCATCCTCTCCTCCAGAACATCTCTAATGCTCTCTAGCACAGTGAGTGATACCTTCTGCCACTCAGTGTACAAACTAACAATAGAGGCATCCTCCCTGATATGTTATTCTCCCTCAACCCCCATATACAACCTATCAACAGGTATTGCAAATTCTCTCATAATACCTCCCAAATTGATCTGCTTTTCTAAGTCCCCTTCTGGCTTGCCGCAACTTTAGTCCAAGGTATCATCATTCCATCATATTTCATGTGAATAATCCCAATAGTTTTCAACCTGGGTCCTGTTTCCAACTTGGAACTCAAGGATAGGAAAAAAAAAACCCATCTTTTTACAATGTGAATCTGAATAGATGTAAAAGTCCTTAACAAAACATTAGTGAATAGAAGTAAGATATTTGTGTGTGTGTATAAAAGAATTGCATACCATGACCAAATTGGGTTTATTTATTCCAGGATTGCAAGGCTGATTCAATATTCATAATATTAATCAATGTAATGCACCACATTAGTAAAGAAGAAAACATATGATCGTACCATTGAGACAGAAAAGACATTTGACAAAATTCAACACCCATTCATGATAAAAACGCTCAAAAAGTAGGAATAAAGGATACCTTTTTTAACTTGATAAATAGCATCTATAGAACATCTACAGATCACTTCATATTTAATAGTAAAAGACTGAATACTTTCCCCCAAGTTTGGGAATAAGACAAGGATGCCCACTCTAATCACTCTTACTTGATATAGTGCTGAAAATCCTACCTGATAAGAAGTTAAAAAATACATATCAGAAAGAAATAAAACTCTCCCTAATTGTAGATGACATAAATGTCTACACAGAAAATCTTAAGGAATCTACTAAAAGAAAACCACTCATTACTTACAATTTTTGAAAAAAATTAAATACGTATAAGTCTAGAAAATGTGTATAGGATATGGATACTGAAACAATACAGCACTAATTAAATAAGTTGAAGAATTTCTAAATAAATGGAGAGATACACCAGAGGAAGCATGGGGAAAGATGGTCAGGGAGTGTAGTGTGTGCAGTGAGAAGCTATTGCTAACTTCTACTCTGGGGCAGAGGAGGGAGCACTTGCACCTCCCCAAAGCCAGGAATGGAGGCTACCATGGAAGCATTTCTAGAGACTGTGGGTTCATGAAGAAAACCAGCCATGTCCTCCCTGACTATCAGCTTGCTGAGCCATAGAAACCGGGGTCTCTCTCATGTTACCAACGTGGATAACTTAGGTGAGAAAATTCTTAAGGAGCTTAACATATGTCCTTTGAATTCTTAGAGTACATGCAAGCATAGAGATTGATTCTCATCAGCTGCAGACGTCAGAAGACAAGACGTCTTCTAGGAGCCCCACACCAGGGAGCGTGGAAAGGCCAAGTGAGCAGTGTATGAGAAGAGGCTGAGCGCCGCTGCCCCTTTACCCCAGCTTCAAGTGTGGTTTCACCTTCTGCTCAGTGGATAAGCCTAAGCAATTTACTCTAAATGCTAAACTTGGTGTTCTTCTTCTACAAATAGTTATTAGTGGCAGTCTCATACGTAGAGTAAAAATAAAATGAGATAATATTTATAAAACTACTGAGCCTGTGGCACATAACTGATAAATATTATCATTGGATAAGTCAGTGGATTTTACAGTCAGACAAACCTGTGTTAAAATCCCAGCTCCATAATTTACTAACCTGTGTGATCTTGGGGAAGTCACTTCAGCTCTCTAATCCCTGCTGTTGCTATGAGTATTAAGAAATCAATGAACAGACTAGCATAATTCTCACCAAGATTAATCTTAGCACAAATTAAAATCAGGGTCTACATATTTATCTCTCTCAATTGGATTGTAAGCTACTTAAACACATGTGCATGGCGTCACATCTTGTTGCCACTTCAATTCCATTATCATCACCATCACCTCCTTGAAGTACACAGACTTATATATAAATATTCAAAAAAGTACTGAATGAACTTGAATATTTGTTTTAATCCTTGGATCCTAACATTCTGTTTAGAAATAACAGAGCCCAACTTAAAATAACTTAGGCAAAAAAAAATTTTAAGGGATGGATAGTACTGCACGTTATGTCTTATTTTATGGAAGCCAAGGACAGGTAGGTCTTTTAAGAGATGGAACCCAGTACTGAGAAATCATTAAGAATATAAACTGTTGCCCTGGCTGGTGTGGCTCAGTGGACTGAGTGCTGGCCTGCAAACCAAACGGTCGCTGACTCGATTCCAGGTCAGGGCACATGCCTGGGTTGCAGGTCCCCACTTTGGGACACATGAAAGGCAACCACTCGTTGATGTTTCTCTCCCTCTCTTTCTCCCTCCCTTCTCCTCTCTCTAAAAATAAAACAAATTAAAATCTTAAATAAAATTAAATTAAGTGGCTTAAATATTTTCTTTTAAAAAGGAATATAAACTGTTCTCGCTCCTGATCTGTCCTCTCTGCTTTACCACAGAGGTGTTTGCTTCATTCTTTCTCTGTGCTGAGTGGCTTGCTCCTTCTCTATGCACATGACAAAAAGAAGATAATTTTGTTTCACTCTCAAGTTTAATCTCCTTTCTATTGACCAGCTTAGCTTAACCGGAGTTTATTGTTCATACCAGGAAGCCTTCTTGCTGTTCCTTTGTGGACAATTTCCTTTTGCCTTCCACATTTAAGATTTTCTTTATTTTTTATGTTTTGTAGTTTGTGCTCGAGTGTGGGTTTGTTTTTATATTTTTATTTTATTTATTTTTTGCTTGGAACTTGGTATATCTTTTAATCTAAAGATTAATTCACATCTTTCTTCTGGGAAATTCTCAGCTACGATCTCTTCCAAAGTTGTCACATCTTTACCTTTTCCTCTCTATTCTCTCCTCTCTAAACTATTTATTTATACTCATGCCATTATTTCTCCTATTATTCGTGTCTTTTAACTTCTTTTTTAAATTTTGTATTATTCTCTTGTACTATATTTGAATGATTTACATGTGTCTTTCAATTTACTAATTATTAAGGCTTGTCTACTACTTTACTATTTAACCTGTAGAAGCTGTGTTTGTTCCTTTGTTTCAATGACTGCATTTTTTTATTGCCAGTCCAAGTAGGCCTACTCTTCCTACAGAGATGACAAGTATCGGTACTGAATCCAGTTTTACAACACCACTACATCTAGTCTGGGATAGATATATTAATTGTTGTTAACATATAGTAAGGGACACTAATTACACAGTAAATGTAAAATAACAAACATGAAATCACACCTCTGCCTTTGATCCAGTGACATGGACTTGGTTGGGTCTTTAAGGCCGTGCACATTTCCAAAATGTACATGACCAATAAAAGTGGATTATGAGAAAAGTTCTGAAGTGACAGTTCACCAGAGTGCCTTGCAGCTGATTAAAAGATAGGCAAGAGATGTTATTCAAAAGTAGTTACAGATTAAATCACAAAAGTTACCTGTATTTTATCTTTCTGAAAAGGAGCAGGAAATTAAGAAATTCCTTGAACTGATGATACCTGGTCAAGTGGCAGTACCAAGTGACATTAGAGTGGTAGTATAAGGATCTGGGTGAGGCAGATATATTGGTTATAGAAGTCATCAGTAATCATAATTTGCTTCTAAAGAGAGTAGCAAGATGACTTCTGATTTGTAATCTTAGGTGCATTATAAATAAATAAATAAGGCAGTTATCATACACTAGAATTAATAAATAACACACCAAAAACTACCTACCTGAGGGCTCTCTTTGCAGTGAAGTGTCACATAATGAAGCACCCAACACTTTTCTTTCCTTAATTAGCTTGTAAAACCACTCTTGTGGCCATTTCAGAAAGTTCCCTCACTTTGTGTTTGGTTTTGCAGAACACTCCATGTACCCAAAAGTGCCGATCTGGATTTTCCTATCTCTAGGCACTTAGATTTTATTGGCTCTTGCTGTATCTTGTCTAGCTCCTACCTCATGCACTCATCCTTCAGAAGACGATCCTTGTTCCCAAACAGGATGATGTGCACACTGGGACAGGAATACTTGACCTCCAGGTTCTCTTTTGTCTAGGAGATGTTTTATACTACCAAGGTTACTAACAAAGAAACACTTCAATATAACATTAATGTTTGGGTAGGAAAGGGGCCTCAGCTGGTCATGACCTTGCTTCCCCACTGTGTCCCCATAAAGCTAACCCCACCTGCTTTCCATTCATTTCAGTGTCAGCCATGTGGTTCTCTGGGTGCTTGTCCCTGGTAAGATGGTGAGCCAGCTGGTCTTACCCCAGGCTCCATCCTGATAATCACCAGCATCTTTCAGATGGTATTCATTGTTCACAGAATGCTGTGAGACAGAGGCTGAGTGGCAGAGAGGCTCTACAGTACAGTAAGCTTCTCAGATGGCAGGTGCCTAGGCAGCACCTCCCGGGCCCAGGTGCTGCTCCAGCACTCATGAAGCTAGGGGCAACTGTGGCTTGGTGGGTGGAGAGCACAAGCAAGCTTTTAAAATTTTAAAGACATTTATTTTGAAATTGTCTTCAGATTATTTTATTGTTTCTATTTCCTTTCATATGATTTCTCTCTCTCTTTTTATTTTCTTATTCTGATTACCTCCTATCATACTAGATTGATGTGTATATTATAATTTTTGTCTCTGAATTTAACCTTCTAAGGAAATATGTTCAAGAGTTTTGCATTTCTAAATAGTGGTATCATGGTTGTTGAGGATTGAAAAAAATGGTACCAAGAAAATCTGAGATGGTTCATCAGGTACATTGTTTTACAGATTGATTCCAAGACTAAAATTATCAGCCTACTTTGGAGTGCTTTCCTGGATCATAAGTGGAATTTTGGGCTGTATACACAGAATCCAGTTCCTGCTGCAGACGCAAGAATTTTTGGCTTCAAGTATCATCTCTATAAATAATGAAGCCCTGGTTTGTGAGGTATATATGAGGTCTGTCTAGAAAAATCCAGCCATTGTTAATGGAATAAGAACTGTTTGTACAACATCCATGTAACCTGGCAGGCAAGGAGAGTGGACTGGAATGCACATGTGTGAACAATGATGACTTCACTGTGCTAGTCAGTGGGAGTGGTAGGCACCATTGAGTGAGCATGTGTACTGTGTGGCCATTGCATTCAAAATGACTGAGTGAGTAGAGCAACAGATCTGCATCAAATTTTGTGGTAAGCTTGAATATTCCTCCACAAAATCTGTTCAGGTGATTCAGAAGGTCATAGCTATTGGTAACTGATAATTGGCAGCTTCATCATGAGAATGTACCTGCTCATGCTTTATGTCTCGTGCAAGCTTTTTTTGGCAAAACATCAAATCACCCAGATGACTCAGCCCCCCTACAGCCCAGATCTGGCACTCTGTGACTTCTGGCTTTCCCCAAAAATAAAATCACCTTTGAAAGGAAGAGATTTCACACCATCGATGAGATTCAGGAAAATATGATGGACAGCTTCTGGCAATTGGGAGGACCATGTGAGGTCCCAAGGTGCCTACTTTGAAGAGAATTGATGAGTCATTTTCCTATGTACAATGTTTCTTGTATCTTTTTCGATAAATGTCTCTATTTTTCATATTACATGGCTGAACAGACCTCATATATAAGGTGAGTTATCCAATTTCACTTTTTACTCACAATTGGATTCTCCTTGTTTATCCTATCTGAATATTTTATTTTATTGCTTTAAACTTATTGTTATTATTACATTTAAAATTTTTAGAAATTTTATGTATTAGGAATGAGAGTGCAGAGTTCTTACAGCAGCTCACTTTCCCATCTAGACCAAAAGCTTGGATTGGCTATCCTTTGGCCGAAGTTCCAAATGTCAGTAAGAGGAGACTGATTGGCTCATTTTCTATCTGGTCACACATGGACAAGTCAATTACAATGATGCCAGGTAATAACAAAAACTCATAGTAGAAACATGTCTGCCACCTCTAGGTTGCTGGGCAGATACCCTTGTACCATTTATCATAGAGATCTCAAGGAAATTTTAATTCTTTTTTTAAATTCATTTTTATCCTCTGCTTATATTTCTTCATCTAAAAATATCATATATCAAGATGTAATATTCTCTTATTACGTGTTCTAAATCTGAGTTGCATCATGTTCAAAGAGACATACATCTAATCTTATACAAACTTTAAATATCCTTTGCAAAATGAGGGAAATAACCATTTCTTGATACAAGATTTGGATATCCTGATAGAGTTGGACATTCATGAAATAAATGAGCAATAGACTCCTATTACTACCAGATAATTAACAAAAATACAAATATAACCAAATAGAAAATATTTTTTATAATAAGGTTTACCATAAGCTTTTTGGTTTTGTTTCTTTGTTTTACTTCTTATTAAAAGTTTCAAAACAGCCTGAGTGATTGGTTAATGGAAGAGCTGGAGTCTTTATATTATGAAACATTCTCACCATAGCATTGATTATTGGCAGAAGTATGGTTTCAATTTAACATTCCAGAGTTCACATGACTGGATATTATCATATCTATACAAAGGAAACTCATGCCTGGTGTGAAAAATGAGTGTTTGCCTGAGCACTTAGGTAACAGAAAAATGAGCCTTTTACACATACAGAGATAATTAGATGGTCTTGGGAAGCATAGCAGGTCTACATCCTATTCCTAAGGGGACTCCTGAATCTATGCACACTGGCAGGCTTTTTGTAAAACATCTGTCATTTAAACAAATTTCTGACCTACCTCTTGAGGTATATCATTCCTGAGAACAGAGCATTATGTCCTCCATTTCTAACAGTCTGGGCATGCCTTTAACAGTACCCTGTGGGTTTTGTCTGCTCACCTTCCTTTCTAGTGTACTTGGAGGAATGTACTATTAGAAATTTAAATTATTCAATAATACACATCAGGCAGAGTTCATCATATTCCTAACAATAACTCATATTTGCAAAGTGTTTTTATTATTTTCAAAACATATTTGCTCCTTTGCTCATATGGTCCTCACAGCAATATTATGAAGACTAAATTTTATCATTAAGTCCAGAAAGCTTAGAAGTCTTTTTGGTATTTAATCCACTTATATATTCTCCCAACAAATATTTGTTGAATAAAAAAAGTAGCAGAAATACTGAATTGAAGTTTTAGGGACTTAGTTGAACCCTGCCCCCATCTATAAATAGAAAATAATGATATGTGATTCACATGTCTTTTGTATGACTCTAATGAACTAAAGATTATGAATGCCTCTTTTATAGGATCTGCCATATGAAATGTGCTTAAAACATATTTATGGATAACTGAACTTACACGTAAGGGTACCCTAAGCATTGTAATTTTTCAGATTTAGTCTTGAATTAGTTAGAAGATTTTCAGTTTTCCTTTATGCATTTGATAATTTGCAATGTGAATATCTTAGCCCTGTTTTCCTTCTCAGGGAGCAAGTGCTTGGCTTCATCAATATGGCCCTGTGAATGGAGCAAAAATATGGAGGAATGAATTAAACATGCTGATTCTAAACTAATCTCATTGTGGAATACAGCTTCATCATCCTTATAAAGAATATTTTAAATCGTGGAATACAAATAGATACATTTCACAAACCAACTTTTCTCAGTTACTTTGGCTGTCTGAGGCACTACATTGAGAATATTCCCAAGATCAATCTGGTTCATAGAAAAAAAATTCCATGTATCTTTTGCAATAATTGCCATGGGTACAGGAGGAGAAGAAACCAATTTTTGTCACACCCATAATAAACTGTTAGTTATACAAAGGACGTTTGAGAGCTTGAATAAATTCCATTAACAGATATATCCATATCAGAGACAGGCAACCCCTTAAAGAATATTAAGATGTAATGATTATGAGGAAGGCAGCGGTTAGAGTTTTAGAAGCCTTTATAGTTCATGCTATGGAGCCTAGATTTAACTTTTAGATGTTGGATACTATGAGAGAATTATGTCAAACAGAAGTTATATGAATAGTTTTCCTTCAGCTATGAGTGATTTTCAACCCTGGTTGACACATCAGAATTACCTGGGGACCTTTTAAAAAATACTGATATCTCACCTGAAACCAATTAAATCATAAGCTCTGGGCACAGACCAGGCAACAATGCTTCCCCCCGCCCCCCCCCCACCTCAACCCACAGATAGCTGCTATCTCATTTGGAGGTATTTTAATTTTCTACCCCTAATAAATTAATCATGAAAATTATTCTCTGGTTTGGCTATGTAATCTAAAGTAATTTTACTACTCTTTGGGGAAGAACTTTGAGACTACCTTAAAAAAAGGTACTGCAAAAATGTCAAAGCCCAGAATGATGTATCCTACTCAGAAGAAATAATAAACCAAGCTTTATTTGTTGAAAGAGAAAGTGAAAATAATGATTAATGCTGAGAAGATGAATTCGTAAAATAATATCCTAGTCTAGTGTTTCTCAAATTAGTTGTCCTTGGGCAGTTAGGTGTCTGTAAAGGTCCACAATAGCTGCATAATAATTTAGTTCTAATTTGGTGGTTTCCTTTTTGATAATAACCTAAGAGTATTCATAGAAATAGGGGCTGGTTCAGCTGGATGAGCACCTTTTACCTAAGTGTGGTATTGAGATGTTAGCATCCACATTGCTGTCTGTGTTTACAACCACACAGATTTCAAATAGTAATACTTTAATGGACCTGAGATAATAAGAAAAGAATAAAGAATTTAACATGTAATGATGCATTCAAGCCAAGTAAAGTCCAAATGACCTCAAGGACCACTACATGGACTAACATTTCACAGTCGTTCAAATATAATACAAACAATAGTGAAAAGTTCCAGGAAAATTAGGTCCTTACATAACACACAATAATATGCCATGACGAATTAAAATGAACCATGCAGCAGCAGTTATTACCATATGGATACTGCAGGATGGTGACTCAATTTCAACAAATATCATTTGTCATACTGAATTAATAACTTTTATTAGGATTGCACTTGTAGTTTTGATTGCATCTAAGTTGTAAATCTATTTTGGTTTAATAATTGTATAGGAGCTTTTAAGACATGGAACTTAAATAGTTTAATTGTGTGCATATTTAAGTAATACAAAAGTAATCTAATTCAAATCTGGGAGTTTTAGGAGAATTATTTTTTTCTTCGTGAAGGATATATTACTCTAGTTTGAGAAACAGTTCTATCTTTTTTCAGCAATTGATTTTTGCCATTGGTAAGCTTATATTTTATAGGGTAGATGGACAAATTAGTATATTTGAAATATCTAAATATTCTTAATTTACAATCACATAGCAAGCATGAAAGTTCAGCAAATAATCTTGAAACCCTAGCATTCCAATAGAAAAAGGTTGGTTTACCACTATAAAATTTTAAATCCTTTTCTATTTTTGAGATATGATTGAAGTATGTCTACCCTACCTTATCTGAAATCCTTAGGGTCTGTTGTGTTTTGGAATTCAGAAATGTTTGAATTTTAGAAAGTTAAAAGTATATATACCAGGAATTACCCCCAGCAGGATCTGGGACAGAAGCCTGTAATCAAATGTATTATTGTTACTGCAATGAAATACATGAATAGTCACACTAAGCAGGATATATAAAAAAAACTATAAATAGTCTCATAATAGTTCATAAGTTGGTTTTTTCCATAAAAATGAGTTTAATGCCAAGATTATACAAAAATTTGGGGTATTTGGGGTAGGTTTTAGATTTTACAATTATAGGTGAAATATTTGTGGACCTCTAAATCCAATCTTGACTCTTACTGTCTAGCTGTGTGAAATCAAGTAATTCTACATTTCTGGACCTCAATTTCTATATTTGTAAAATAAAATTTTGAATAAGCTGTCTTCTAGGTTTCCTTTAAGAGTAACAACCTACATGAAAGAAACTATGAACACTATTGGTTTTCATTACAATATAACCTAACTCATTCATGCAATAAATGGGTATTTATTGAAACTTATTCTTTGGCAGCACTTTTCTATGTCTTATAGATTCATTAGTCTACAACTCTCTTCTCCTTTCATTTATCTTCTGGGTGTAATAAAGAATTATAATAATAGATAAACAAGCAAGCAAAAACATTTCTAATACTGACTAACGTTATAATGAAATAAAAAGATGATATTGTAAGAGTGATTGATGGGACATTTTATTTCCATTTCAGTGATTAGGAAAAGGTACTCTACAGAGGTGACATTTGAAATGAGATCTGAAGGATAAGAAGTCAATCCTATGGAAACCTACAGGCAGAGCATTCCAGAAAGAAGAGATTGCAAATACAAAAGCCCAAATGCAGGAAATAGGCCTGTGGAACTAAAATATAAGTGTCTAAGGAAAGAGTGGCAGAAAATAAAGCTAGAAGGAAAGATGGAAAAAGATTATGTTGGGTTTGCAGATGATGGTAAGGAAGCAGTGAATGAAACCAGCCTTTTGCCTTAAGAATGCTGTGTAAGACTTATAGGTTTCCAGACACCTATTATAGATAGCTTGAAGGAGAAAATCCTCTATTCTGTCTCAAGAAAATGTTAAAATGAAAATAGAATACAATAATGCCAAATAAAACTCCAGTAATAAAAATATCAAGTCAGGAGCCATAAGAAATAAAATAAATGAAATCAATCATTTATTGATTGGGGTGCTCAAGCAAATTGTTTTCAGTGGTCTTTAGGACCTTTGTACAGAAATAAGCCATAAACATTCTTATTAGCAACAGTATTACAATAAGTCTCTGGCAGTACATCCTCATGTATTATAGGTCAAGTGCAGGATTCAAACAAGTAAAAGGAAAAGTGAGAAGCTACATAAACTGGAAAGATTTAGATTTTAAACATCAGAAGACATAATTCAAATAAATTTAACGTAGAAAACTTCTCTTCCTCTTTTAGCAACAAAGAGCCATTAATTTAAAAAGAGAACATTTTATTGTCCTTACTAGTATTTATTGGATACACATCCATTTCATTCACAAATGCTAACAAATTCATTTTTAAAGTAAAACACATTTTTAAATGATCAGAACTCAAAAGATGGTGGCTACCACTATTAAATTCTATAAACACATAATTAGAGTTCACACAGTTAAGAGGAAAAATTGACTTTACAGAACCTATTGCTTCCAATATCCTATCTTCTATAGGGTCACATAGTTAGCAAGGAACCAAACCGGCAAATTCAAGTTTATCTCTGCTCTGCCATAGTTCCAGAAAGGATCTCCTATAAAAAAGCAGGTTTCCCAAGAAACCCTGTGATTTCTTGAATGAATTCAACCCAGAGGATTTTGACCATGAACCTAGAATAGTTCTCAGCAATGTAAGCAATAAGGAGTACAAGCTACAGTACCTAAAATAAAAAATATTTAACCTTTGAGGCAACAGGGCTAACACATATGAAACAAAGATCACTGCAGTCTTAAGTATATTTGAAAACTTAGAAGTGTGACTGTCAGGAAAATAAAGACTTAGGCTCCACTTTCTAATCTATAATAGCAACTGATAAGATTATCATATGCCTTTGCTTAATATAAGAAGATAATGTATCTTTCTCTCTTACAAAGACATAGTAAAAACACTATACAATCTGCTCCCAATAGGATAAAGACACCCTGGTGATATATTTATTTTAAGTTCTAGTAATAAAGAATGTGTCAGCATCCTTACCACCTAAAGACCGTAAATAGCACAGCTTGTTCAGTCTCCTGAAAGGTGTTCTCATAGTTCAACACAATTCCATTAAGCACAAGTCTCAACCCGATTTATATATGATTAGAATCCACATGTCCTTGGATTGCCCTCTTCTTAAAACTTCCTGATGGAATGCTAAGGTAGCTTCACACTGCACCTTTTAAACCTTTCTTCTATCATTATTTCTCTCTTTCCCATGTGTACTGTCTAAAGGGACAGTAATCTTAGATATACATACCTTGAGTTATCAGATGATCCAACACTGACTCAAGTGGATTGCTCCAAAATTCATCCTAGAACTTGACTCAGAGATTTTGTAAAGTAATTAACTTATGGGCTTTCTGAAAGTTTAAACTCCTGCAATATAATTTAAAGTCACATTCAAAGAAAACAAAACAGAAAGATGTTAAATGCTTTTTTCCCCTCAGGGCAAAAAAATAATAATAACCTTCTATTTATCTTTTAATGGTGTATTGAGGCAAGTTTTTCACAAGCAATTTGCCTTATGAATAAGTTTTTAATATTAGAAAATTTAGTATTAGAATTAAAAAAATATCCACTGATTCTCAACATAGGCACAATTGGTATTTTCATCAAAAAATATTTCATTGTATGACTTGGTCACACATATTTGAAGAATATTTGGTTTCCCTGGGCTTTATCCACTAATTACCAAGAGTATCTCCAGTTACGGTAAAAAATAAAACTACCTTGATGTACACATTTCCAAACAACCACATAGGGTCATGCTGACCCAGGTTCAAAACCACTGCCACTACCTAATTCTGCAATAAAGGACTAGAGATTCAGAAAAATGTAATGGTTTGCTGAGTGAAACAGAGCTAGTAGGTATCATTTAATGCTCTTTTTATTGTTTCTCCATTGGAGAGATATTTCATAAAATCATCAAATATATGGAGTTGAATGATATCAAGATGTAATATAGAGAGTGGGGCAAAAGTAGGTTTACAATTGTTCATATGGGAAATGATACAATAATTAATAAATACAATAGAAGAGTAAACTCTGTTTTGCATACTCACAACTATAAACCTATTTTGCTTCACCCTGTTCCTCAGACTTTGACTCTACAGAGATATAACTCAAATAAAAAACAAGATCTCTCAAAACCGATAAAAACATTTGACTTCTCCTAGCACTCTAACATTCTTTCAAGAATGAATTCGAGTGAGTCAAAGAGCAAGTAAAAATAGGTGAGAATACTTTCTTGGAACTTAACTAGTTATGTGATCTTAAATTACGCTACTTACATAATCTCTCCAGGCCTCAGTTTCTCCACATGTAAAATGACATGTCTGAGTTACATTATGAGGTCTGTCTGGAAAAAGTCCAACCATTGTTAACATGAGAATGATTTGCACAACATTGATGTAACCTGGCAGCCAAGGAGAGTGGACTGGAACGCACATATGTGAACAATGATGACTTCACTGTACTAGACGGTGGGGGCAGTAGACACCATTGAGTGAGCATGTGTACTGTGTGGCCATCACATTCAAAATGACTCAGTGAGCACAGCAATGAATCTTCATCAAATTTTAAGCTTGAGCATTCCTCCACAGAAACTATTCGGGTGATGCAGAAGGCCACAGCTATGGGCAATTGGTGATTGGCAGCTTCATCACAACAATGCACCCATTCATGCATCACATCTCATGCAGAGTTTTTTTGCGAAACATCAAATCACTCAGGTGACTCGGCCCCCACAGCCCAGATTTAAGACCCTGTGACTTCTGGCTTTTCCTGAAACTAAAATCACTTTTGAAAAGGAAGAGATTTCAGACTGTCGATGAGATTCAGAAAAATACAATGGGGCAGCTGATGGTGAGTGGGAGAACTATGTGAGGTCCCAAGGTGCCTACTTTGAAGGGGACTGGGGCATCATTGTCCTATGTACAATGTTTCTTGTATCTTGTATCCTCTTCAGTAAATGTCTCTATTTTACATGTTACATGACTGGATACCTTCTGGATAGACCTGGTATTCTTTAAGACTTGTCTTCTAAAAATGTTTGCCTTAATGTTTTTCAAACAAACAGAACTCATTTATTGCACTTCATGTCTGTTTCACACTGTTCAAAGATATATAAGAAAATTATATATCCTTTTAAGATTCCTTCATTTAAACACATTTTTTTCTACAACAAACAAGGAGCAGAGTTTCTTTGTTAATCAGATAACCTGCTAAACAAAATACTGTATGTCATGTAGTATCAATGGTATCAATAGTTCAATTTATTCTTTCACCAAACATTTACTACCATGGGTATTTTTTACTATTACAGGTTGTAGGGACAGATATGAATTAGACACTTCCCCTGATTTCAGGGAAATCACAGCTTAATCAAGTGGTTAGATATGTCAATAGAGAATTATAATGCAATGCCATTGGTATTATAATTATAAATATAGCTATTATACTAAGCAATGAACTGTACTTACCATTGAAGCAGTACTGAAAATTGTGAAATATTTATTTGCTGATTAAACAGATATGGAATTATGGATATAAAATATTAAAGTACTATAGAATAAAATATTCTGGTTAATAGAGAATTTAAGTTGATAAAAGATTAAATAAGTATTTTACCCTTATAACTGTTGCTTGCTAAAGTGAGCAAATAAAGAATAATAGTGGATTGTGGAGTCAGAAAAATAAAACATGGATTGAATAACTCCGGCTCTGCCATTTAGAAGGTAGATGACCTTAAGCAAACTTCATCACCCTTTAGAGCCTGGTTTACCATTCATAAAGTGAGGAGAACAGTTGTAAGCAATAAATAAGGTCATTAATATAAAATGCCAAGTATGTAAAAGGTTTTTTATAAATATGAAGTATCTTCTCTTTTTCATCTGGAAAAATTTAGTCTTTATCTGCTTTCAGAGATATTTTTACGCAAGGTCATTTTCCAAAAATAGTTGCAATATTTTCTACTCCACATACTCTTTTAGAATCTTGCCATCCCCTGTTAGAAAAAGGAGTCTGTGTTCCCTCTTCTTGAACCTGCGCAGCCCTTTCTGACTTACCTCAATTAATAGAGTATGGTGGAGGTGATGCTGTATTCCTTTCAAGACTTTGTCTTAAAAGGAGATAGCTTCTGTCTGGCATGTTCCTGATCATCATTCGTTTTCTCTCTCTCTCTCTCTCTCTCTCTCCCCCCCCCCCCAGCCCCGCATTTGGACCCTGATAGGCAACAGCTATGGTAAAGAAATTGCATGGAGGAACCACATGAAGTTAGAGAAATCAAAAAGCCCCAGCTAGAGTGAAAAATTCAACAATCATCTTTCTGACTGTGAGATATAATACATGCTCCAAACCCTAAATGTTCACATTTTTATTAATGTTCTAAGTCAAAGCATATAATACCTGTAAAAAAAATCAGCTCTTTTCACCTAATAATTTAAGAATTATCAATTTGGAAGTCACCGGGACATAAAGTACAGCATAAGGAATATAGTCAATAATATTGTAATAACTTAGTATGGTAATGAAAGATTACTAGATTTTTCATGGTCACCACTTTGTAAGGTATACAGATACCAAATCACTATGGTGTACAGTGGATTAAAATGTAATGTAGTATGTCAACTGTACTTTAGTGAAAAATAAAAATAAGTTTCTGCAAAGCAAAAAAATAAATAAAAGACAAAAAAATACCAATTCAATTTCTGTACATAATAAGCAACTGATACAAGTAAAAACTTAGCCAATAAAATCAAAATATTCAAATACAAAAGGAAATGAATAATCACAAGAGAAAAAGGGAATTTTGAAACAGAATTGTTAGTTTCTTATTCTTAAGTTACTATGTGCCTTGTAGCTATTTTATCAAACTGTATTCATTATTCTTTTAGAAATATAATTTTAAAATTACAAGAAAATATGAAATACTGGGAAATGACATTCATGCAAGCAGGGGCTAGAAAATGTAGTGAATTAAGAAAGACCCACATTATTACGTTACTCAAATTTTAAAATACTAGAGTGGGTGGTTTTTCTCTTTAGAAAAATCATTTTTTGGTGGAGAATACCCTACAAGTTTCTTTTACTTGTAAAGTCAGCAATTAAGTCTTAATTCATATTCCAAAATCTGGCTTCTCCTCAAAAGAAAAGACTTCAATAAGCTGAGCTACTTGAAATAAAACAAACAAAATAAACTGGGAGAAGTTCTACAAATTATAAGGTTAGGATTTAAACTTGAGTTTAAATTAGGGAATCATTCAATGTCATCATACAGCTTTGGGCAAGTAGCTTAAATTTTCTCAGCCTTAGTTTCCACATATGTAACAGCAGTAAAATAATACCTTTACTCAATGGATTGTTGTAAACAGTAAGTGAAATAAGATACATAAAGTTCTTAGCACAGAAAGTAGTACATATTTAAAGCTCAATGTTATAATTTCTTGCAAATCTTCTTTATATACACAAAACTTTTAATTCAGGAAAGAATGGGTATTACTTAAAGATAACTCATTTTCATCAGAAACTAAACTAGTGCAGAATTCATCAGCAAAACCATCTGGTGCTGGCTTTTCTTTGTTGGGAGTTTTTGATTACTCATTCCATCTCCATACATGTTAATGGTCTGTTAAGATTTCCTATTTCTTATGATTAAGTCTTGGTAAGTTGTATGTTTCTAAATATTTATTCATTTATTTGAAGCTTACCAACTTATTGGCATACTACTGTTCATAGCAGTCTCTTATGATCCTTGGTATTTCTGTGGTAACAATTATCACGTCTCCTCTACTATTTCTTATTGTATTTATTTGAGTTTTCATTCTTTCTTTCTACCAAACATTTAAGGAAGAATTAATGCTAATCCTTCTTGAACCTATCCAAAAAAATTAAAGAGAAGGGAACTCATTTTACAAGACCAGCATTACCCCGATACCAAAACCACATAAAGACATAAGAAAAAAAAAAAACTATAGGTCAATATCCCTGATAGATACAGATGCAAAAGTAATCAACAAAATATTGTACAAGAAAACAATTCAACAGCACATTAAAAGGATCATACAGCATGATCAAGTGAGATTTATCCTTGGGATGCAAGGATGTTCAGCATATGCAAATTAATAAATGTGATGCATCAAATTAATAGAATTTAAAAAATGTTTAATACAATCATCTCAATAGAGGCAGAAGAAGCAGTTGGCAAAATTCAACATCTTATCAGATAAAAACACTTAATGACTGGGTGTTGTAAGAATATACCCAATATAATAAAGGTCACATATGACAACCTCACAACTACTATCATACTGAATGGTAAAAGGTTGAATTGCCTCTAAGATCAGGAACAAGACATGGATGCCCATTCTCACCACTCCTATTCAAAATATTATTGAAAGTTCTAGACAAAGCAATCAGACAAGAAAAAATAAATTAAAAGGTAGTAAAAAGGAAGTAAAATTATATTTGTTTGGAAATTTTATGACCTTATGTAGAAAAAATCCTAATGATTCCACAAAAAAATATTAGAATAAACAAATTCAGTGTCGTTGCAGGATACAAAAACAAACAAACAGAAATTAGTTGTATGTATATACACACAGCAAAATATGTAAAAAATAAAAATTAAAAAAACAATCTTTGGTATTTATTGAAGAAAACAAAAACACTAACTTGAAAAGGTAAACAAACCCTATGTTCATGGCAGCAATATTTATAATAGCCACAATATGGAAACAACCTAAGTGTCCATCAATGGATGAATTTTTTAATTAAAAATATGATACACATAGTGAAATATTAGTCAGTCATAAAAAAAGAATGAAATCTTGCCAGTTACAACAACATGGATGGATCTTAAAGACATTATGCTAAGTGAAATAAGTCAGACATAGAAAGGCAAGTACTGTGTGATCTTAATTATGTGTGGAGTCTAAATAAAACAAGGAACAAGGTCATAGATACAGAGAACAGATTGATGGTTGCCAGAATCAGGGGTGGACTAAATGAGTGAAGAGTCAAAGGTACAAATGTCCAGTTATGGCAACTAACATTAATAATACTGTATTGCATATTTAAAAATTACTAAGAGAGTAAGTTCTTATCACAAGAAAAAAAGTTTTGTAACTACACATAGTGACAAATGTTAACTAGACTTATTGTAGTGATCATTTCACAATATATACAAATATTGAATCACTATATTGTACACCTGAAACTAATATAATGTTATATACTAACTGTACCCCAATAAAAATAGAAAAGAATACAACACAGTTGCATTTACAATAGCATCAAAAACAATAAAATAATTAGGAATAAATTTAACCAAGTAAGTAAAAATCTGTACAGTGAAAGCTATAAAACATTGATGAAAGAAACAGAAGGCAGAAATAAATGGAAAGATATCCCATGTTCATGGACTGAAAGAATTAATATGCTAAAATGTCTATGCTACCCAAAGCAATCTACAGATTCGATGCAATTCCTATAAAAATTCTTGTGACATTTTTCATACACAAAAAAAATTTTTAATTCTAATATTTGCATGGAACCACAAAACTCCCTGAATAGCCAAGCAATGCTGAAAAAGAACAAAGCTGGAGGCATTACACTTTCAGATTTCAAACTATACTACAAATCATAGTCATTAAAAGGTATGGTGCTGGCACAAAAGTAGACAGAGAATCGAGCTCCCATTAATAACCCCTTGCATATATGGCCAAATAGTATTTGAGAAAGTAGACAAGAACACTCAGTGGGAAAAGGATAGTCTCTTCAATTAACAGTGGCAGGAAAACTGAATAACCACATGTCAAAGAATGAAGTTGTACCCTAATATTATATCACTCATAAATATTAAATTTAAATGGATTAAATACTTAAACATAAAACCTGAAACTATAAAACTCCTAGAAAGAAACATAGGGGGAAAGTTTTTGGTTATAACATCAAAAGCACAGCATCAAAAGCAAAAATTAGGAAGCGGAACTACATCAAATTAAAAAGCTTCTACAGAGCAAAATAAATAATCAATGAAATGAAAATGCAGCCTATACAATAGGAAAATATTTGCAAGTCATATATGTGATAAGGGGTTAATATAAAAAAATATATAAATATATATAAAGCTTCATACACCTCAATAGCAAAAAATAAACAAAATAAACAAAAAGGAGAGATAAACTGAATAGACTTTTTTCCAAAAACATCATACAAATGGCCAACGGGTACATGAAAAGGTGCTCAACATCACCAATCATCAGAGAGATATGAACCAAAACCACAGATGCCAGCTCACATCTGTTAGGATAGCTATCATCAAAAATACAAGAGGTAGCAAGCATTGGTGAGGATGTGGAGAAAAGGGAACCCTTGTGCACTGTTGGTGAGAAATCTTATTCTCTGAGGAAAAAAAATACTACACTAGAACAACAAACAGATGGTTAAGAAAAAACATCTTTATAACTTCACCATGTGCCACCGTAATTTAATTTCTCTCTAGCAGTCTACTACAGGTGAAGGGTTACATTTAGTCCTTTTACTCCATAGTTCTGGTTCTATCCATAGGTGAGGAAGAGCTTTCTACTCAGGCATTACTAATGCAGTACTTATTTACCTCTTGTTTTTTTGGTTATACAACTAGATCCCCATAAGAGGAGGATGGGTAAGTAAAAAGGGTGCATACTCATGCCCCACTCTGAGCTCTAACATCTTTCTGATCTATGTACCTCTCTTTGTAGACCTCGAACTTGTATTGGCTCTACAATCAGCATTCTCCACCTCAGTGTCTAGGGTACTTTATGTTGCTGGAGAAAACCAAATGACTTCAGGGATTGATTATTACACCAGATTTATGCCACCAACCTCTGTGGGGCCCCCATAACTGAAGCTTTTCAAACTGGCATATGTAAAAAATTCTCCCTTTGTGACTTGGTCTATTTTGTCTTTGAAAATTCTTAATTGTTTACTGCACACATATTCATTTACTATTTCATAGGTTGATAAAGTTATTCTTTAGAGAACACTGTCCTATTTGTACTGACACAATTTAACACAATTTATCTTGAAGTCCAACATTTACTTTAACAAACTTTTGTTTATCCTCACCTGGGGACATATTTTTTCATTGCTTTTAGACAGAAAGGAAGGGAAAGAGGAAGGGAGAAAGAGAAACATTGATGCGAGAGAGAAACATTAGCTGGTTGCCTCCTGTATATGCCCGGACCAGGGTCTGAACCTGCAGCCTAGGTATATGCCTCAACCGGGAGTCAAACCCACAACCTTTCAGTTATAAAATGATGCTCCAACCAACTTAGCCACACCGGTCAGGGTCCAACACTCACTTTTAACTACAGTAGACCACGTAATGAAAGCATGTTTCTTGTACCAAAATTACACTGTTATTTGGAAAAACCTGCCTCTCCTGTGGCAAGTTGTTGTGTTCAAAAAATATCTTAAATAAACTACCAGCCTTTTATAGCTTAGAGTACTAATTACTTCACTTAAAACATACATAAGAGGATGCCTTAAATTCACAGGGTCGTGAGATACCATACTTGGGAAAAGAGTGGAAAAACGCAATTTACAGATTTTGATGAATCTTAGATCTCTGGCTTCAATAAACTTTCTAAGAATAGTTTATAAAGCTCATAACGCAGAGCCTGGAACCTAGAAAGTACTAAATAGCAATGCATAATAACTGTAGCTATTTTTATTCTATGTAGAAACTTTTCACCAAATCTTATCAAATGTTTTAGAGAAATTTGTACCACAAATTTATCTTTTATCTTTAATACTTTATGATAACTTACAGAAATAATAATATGGAATATCAATGTTGTTTTCTTTGATTCTATGAAATAAAATAAAATTATAAATTGAGAGCAGCACTCAAACAATATTATAGTACAACAAAATAATCAAGATTCAATATTTAAAAAAACTAGTTTTATTGCAAATAAAATAAATTTTATTAAAAAAAATGCATAGGTAAATTTGTCATTGTCAAATCTCCATGTTGTTCTTACTGAAATTAACTCAGGGTGATATCATATAATAATCACATTATCATTGATTTCTTTCTTAATAATGAAAATTCTAGCAGTTAGGAATGTAACTTGTGCATTTTTTTTCTTTTGCCCCTATTTTATTCTCAGTCTCAGGTAGTAAGCTTACTCAGGCCAGAAATCTATCAAAAATGTGTTGAACATTTACTGTGTCATTGTACTTTTGACCTCTATCTCTGAACAGGTCTCATTCCTTTTTTCAACTCCTGTTCTTCAACCTCACAGAGATCAATATCCAGTACCTTAATCTCTTCATTTTTCTCTCAGTTTACAGGCTCCTTTTGATCTTTTTCTTCTTTCTCCAGCTTGAACCTAATGGTTGTTCATTTGACCTATTGTCTCAGCAATATCTTCAATACTCTTCTGTCCCATCCTTCAGGTGTACTAGCTTAGCAAAGCCGAAAAGCCCAGATCAGTAGGGCAGCTGGTGTTTCCACCTTGCTCAGAAGCTCTGTGGAAAAGGAAATCACACATTTGTGCTGATAGTAGCTTCTCCTGGGTCAGCCAAAAGTTTGTTTGTTTTATTTTCATAAGATGGCTCTAGAAGTGTTTCGTTGTCTTTAACTTCATCTGAAACATTTTTGTTAGATTGTATTGTGACAGCTGCCATATCAGCATGCATTTAAAAACAAACACCAAAACTGGCGAATTTTTGTGTAGCCATTTTAATATTGAAGATGGAAGAAAATACACAGCATTTTTGACATATTATGCTTTATTATTTCAAGAAAGAAAAAAATGCAGCTGAAACAAAAAAACTCAAGATTTGTACCGCATATGGAAAAGGTGATGTGACTGATCAAAACTGTCAAAAGTGGTTTGCAAAGTTTTGTGCTGGAGATTTCTCACTGGATGATGCTCCATGGTTAGGTAGACTAGTTGAAGTTGATAGTGATCAAATTGAGACATTGATTGAGATGATCAATGTCATATCATGTGGGAGAGAGCCCACATACTCAAAATATCCAAATCAATAAAGTTATTTGTAAAAATGAAAAATGTGTCATTTATTTTATAGAAGAAACTAAACAAACTTTTTGGCCAACCCAATGCATCTTCATAGTTTTCACACTGATTTGGGTACTCTCCTTTATCAGCTTCATTTCCCTCAACAAATTTTTTAAACTCATTACCCTCGTTCTCTAAGTCTTTAATATTCTGTACTTGCCCATTTTGATAGGATAGCCCTTTCTGTCCTTGAGAAGACTTGAGACCATTAGCTGTTCTCCCTGCACATATATTTCACACCTAGACTCAAAAAGCTAACCCACTGTCAACAACCATCCTTATCCTATGCCCTCCCCTGATCTCTTCAGTTCTCTGCCATTTATATCAGGGGTTGGTCAGCTAGATCCCCTGGTCAAATCTGGCTTGTTGTCTATTGTTGTAAACTAAATTTTATTGAAAATAGTTATGTCCATTTGTTTACATGCTGTCTATGTCTGCTTTTATGCTACAGTGGAGGAGTTGGGTAGTACCTACAAAGACCACATGGCTTACAAAACCTAAAATATTTACTATCTAATACTTTACAGAAAGATTGTTGCCTTCTGACCTATATTGTAAACATCTTCTGCTGACTGGATCTTTATTTAGCCTAAAAATGTGGTTATCTCTTTTCTGGTCTAAAAATATTTGCTTGGGGTTTTGGGGTTTTGTTTGTTTGTTTGTTTGTTTTGGCTCAAATGTGCAACAATTACATAACAATTTTCTCATTTCCCCATCATACAACTTGTTCAAGAAGTATGCCATATCCTCTTAAAAAAAAAAAGATTGTATCTATTTATTTTTAGAGAGAGGAAAAAGGGAGAAAGAAAGGGAGAGAGACATCAACTGGTTGCCTCTTGTACGCACCCTGACTGGGGACCAAATTGACACACCTTGACCAGGGACCAAACCCACAACCCAGGCATGTGCCCTGACTCAGAATAGAACCAGAGACCTTTCATTTTGCGGGATGCCCAACCAAATGAGCCACCCTGATCAGGGCAACATTCTCTTTCTTTACTTTGCTTTTTATTTATTTATTTTGCCTTGTAATATGAATTTTTCCCTACTACCTTTTTCAAATTACTCCTATAAAATTAATTGTCAAACTTAAAGAAAAATTATGATATTTAACTAACTGACCCATCTTTAGGCACTCTCTCATTAAAACTCTGTAACCCAATATTCTTAACAAAGAATGCATATTGGAACCATCTCTGGGCTTGTACACCTATGTTAGCCACAAGTCAGAATTAATCTTTACTATTATATTCTTCTCTCTCACATAAGAAATTAACAGTGCTATTCCAATGGGATAAAAAGCAATCAAGTAACTGGAACAAAATACTGTAGTAAATAAGAGAAGAATATCTAGTCTAGATAGTTGCCAATAAATACAATTCACTCTCACCATATATGATGTAAACAAACACTTGCCCTTACAGTATATGCCCACCCCCAACTGCCTTTCCTTCTCCTCTCTCTTCTAAAGTTATCACCACGTGTCTATTAACTAGTAAAAAAGAAAAAAACTGACAAAAGCAAGTCCAGGACATTTTGGAATACAAGGTTTTTTCAGTTGTCAAGGAACAAAGAACCTTCATTTCTCTTACATGACTGACATCCCCCAAAATTAATAACATAACTGTATTTGTCAGAGATGTGAAAAAGCCTTCCTGAAATCTACAGGATTAATCAAACTGTTCATTTCTCATAATGATGGTTAGCACAGGATATGCACATGGAAAGTATTTGTTAAAATGGCCATGAAAACAAACAAGAAGACAAATGTGCAAAGTCACTGATGATACCAGCCAACAATTTACATTTTGCTAGGGAAAAAAGACCCTTTAGTGCCACCACGGTGAAAACAGATTGAGTAACTGACTCTGTCTGATACATGTTTTGATTTTTGAAACAAAACAAAATTAGATAGAAAATTGGGGGAAAGACATATACCCCAACTTCCACTCAGTATTTCTATCAGAGATATGTGTACTCTGTATCTCTAATTAAACAGCCTAGCAGTCACAAATCTATAAGGGGAAAAATTTCAGGTTATACCACTGATCCCTTTGTCATATCTCTGCTTACACAAATTCATCCCACAAAATTATAATTTTATTGGGACACTTTATCTTGCATACTTGGGCTATGATGATCCAAGCAAGTAAATGTAAGATGTAAAGAATTATAATAATACCATTAATAAAGTAGATCTAATAAATACAAATCAAACATTTGACCACAGAAATATACTCTTTTTTAACATGTTCATGGAACTATACAAAATTTTATCACTTATTATTCCACAAAAAAGCAGTATATTTTAAAATGTAAAACTCATAAAGACAAAATTAGCCAACCACAGTGGTTTAAAAGTACAAATTAATAACTAATGTATAGGAATACAACTGAACAAGTCCTAGCCTTTACAAAATTTAAAAAATCATATAAAAACATTATAAAAATCATTGTGCATAAGGAAACAAAACTATTATTCCAGACCACTTATTAAATCATAAAAATGAAAATATTATATATAACATTTATGGAATTCTTTTAAACATATTTAGAGATAAATTAATAGGCTGAATGGACAACTTATTTTTAAAGAATGACAATAAGTAGTCTTCATATCAAAATATTTAAAAAATTCAACCAGAATAAAAATAAAATGGAAAGAAGGGAGCAATGAAAAAAATGAGAAATTAATTGATTAGACCATAGAAAACTGATAAATAAATACAGCACTTGGCTGTTAGAATAAACAATACAATTGATACATTTACGGCAGATCTGATCAAGACTAAAGAAAGATAATGTCTTGGTACTAAGAAAAAGAACATAACCACTAACACAAAAACTACAGGAGAGATGTGCCTAGCACACCTTCCTCCAAAGAAGTCCTTTTTTTTTTTTTTTTTTTTTTTTCTCTCCTAATGTGGAACATTGAAAAATTAATCCCTGCCTTTTGCCACCTAGTAGTTATGGATTGAATGATGCTTTTTAACCCTTTTTGCCAAGTCTGTTGCCCCCAGAACACAACAAGGATGCCAGCCTGCTAAACCAAGCACGCCGTTGTCCGGAGACAGCCAACTGACCTGGAGTCTGCATGATCCTTCCCCATGTGGGAAGGCCACCCTCCCCTCCACACCCCCACTATTATTAGGGATTTCTGGACCCAAGGGTAGGTAGGACGACGACCATGTCCAGCTTGAAGCAGCTAGAGGAGCTTGAGACCTTCGCCCATTGTCCTTTACAAGATTACAAAGGGTCTTAATATCTGAGAGGGAGGGATAGTTATTTTTTACGAACCATGGGTATGGACTTGGGGGGGGATGCTGGGGGAGGGAGATACTGGGTGGAGGGGAGTAAAGGGGAAAAAATTGGAACTACTGTAACAGCATAATCAATAAAATATATTTAAAAAAAAATAAAATAAAATAAAAATAAAGAGCAAAAAAAAAAAAAAAAAAAGAGAGGAAATATTATATATCTTCCTGACCACATGAGTAGATCAGTGATTAGACTGGTATGGCAATGATCCAAACTATGTGCATTTTAAGGGCATATTTAAGAAAAATAAAAAAATATTAATGACAATAAATATAATATTTAATTGTTTATAATGTTCCAGTCATTGTCCTAAACCATGGAATAGCCACTATTATTTCCATTTCATTCATAAGAAAATTGAAGACCCAAGATATTAAGTAAGTTGTCCAAGGCCAAACCATTGGTAAATATTGAAGGAAGGATTTGAATTTAGGCAGCCCAGGATCTCTGATTCTTCAGTACTACATCACTGTCTTGCTTTACTGTAGTTATTTGACTTCATAATAGTTTTCAGTCAATAAAATAGTCTACTAATTTGCAACAGGGAATGAGGATTCCCTTTTGCCGTTTGCAACAGCATGGATGGACCTACAGGGTATTATGCTAAGTGAAATAAGTCAGTCAGAGAAAGACAAGTACCATATGATTCCACTCTTATGTGGAATCTAAAAAACAAAATAAATGAACAAAACAGAAACAGATTCATAGATACAGAGAACAGACTGATGGTAGCCATTCGGAAGGGGATTAGGGGACTAGGTGAAAGGGTGGAGGGATTAAGAAGTACAAACTGGCAGTTACGAAATAGCCATGGGTATATAAAGTACAGCACAGGGAATATAGCCAATAACATTGCAATAAGTATGCATGGTGTCAGGTGGGTACTAGACTTACTAGGTGTTCATTTGTAAGTCATATAAATGTCTAATCACTGTGTTGTACTTCTGAAACTAATATAATGTATGTCAACTGTAACTGAAAAATAAAAAATAAAATAAAAAAAAAAGAAAAAAAAAGAAAAGAAAAGAAAATAAAAAAAAATTATAAAAATATTGTGCATACATTACTCTAATTGATCTATAACTATAAAGTAAGAACTAAAAACATAAAGTGACTATTTAGTCACAGGAATAAAGACTTGCATTTGAATGCAAATTATATTGTGTGCTAGTTGTATAATCTTAAACAAATTTTCTCACTACTGAGAGCCACATTTTCTTCATGTATAAAATGGGGACTTCAAATCTCAATGATACACACTTTCTATAAGAGTATTTTGAGACATATTGCTTATGTCATTGTCATCTTTGTCATCATCACCTCTTGTTCCTTGTTATGAGTATTCACTACCTTTGATGAACACTTGATACATGCCTAAACAAGATAAAGTTTTTTAAAATAATTTTCTAATTAATGCTTTATTCCATCTGTAACAACCAAGCCCAATAGAGACATTTACATTATTTAATTTTCCTGAATTGCAAGTATTAATAACATTCATTATACTTGAGAATACAAAACCTTAATGACATACCCTCTAGAAAAAAAGAAAACCAATCTTGCCCAACTCACAAGAGTTAGAAGAATCGATTATACTTAATAATTAATATGGTACTTTTAAGTCATATAATTGTTATTAAACAAATACACAGACATCAAATTTAAGAGTAAACCAAGAAGCTGAGCTAAACAAAGTTGATACAGAAAAAAAAAAAAAGAATATTTTATCCTACTTTTATCAGTAAATGTAAAGGCCTAATATAAACCTATGAGATTCTGAAAACAAAAATGCTGTATTTTAAGTTCATAAGCCTTAGCCTGAGAAAGAAAGAAAACCAGGAAAATTGGATCTTTCATATTTATATATGTTCCTTGACTCTTCCTTAGGTTTTATTTTTTAATATGCTTTATTGATTATGCTGTTACATTTGTCCCAATTTCTATTCCCTTTGTTCCCCTTCACCCAGTGACGCCCCTCCCTTCAGTTGTCCCCTCCCCCTTAGTCCATGCCCATTGGTTGTGCATATAGTTCTTCTCAGCATCTTCCTATCTACTCCACTCCCTCCTACTATGCTTCTTAATTCCTGTACCATCTCCCTCCCTCTCCACCCTTCCCTCTCCCCACTGACCTCCCCCCATAATGTTCCCCATACCTATAATTCTTTTCCCACTCTCGTTGCCTACTTTGTTTGCCTTTATTTCAATTCTCTAGCTTCTGTTGTTGGTTGTTGTGATACAGGTTTCATTTTAATGTTCATAGTTTTGATCCTCTTTCTCCTAAACGAGTCCCTTTAACATCTCACATAACAGTGGTTTGGATCTAATGAACTCCTTCAGTTTCACTTTTTCCTGGAAGCACTTTCTCTGCCCTTCTATTCTGAATGACAGCTTTGCTGGATAGAGTAATCATGGTTGTAGGTTTTTGCTTTTCATTACTTTGAATATTTCTTGCCAGTCCCTTCTTGCCTGCAGAGTTTCTTTTGAGAAATCAGCTGAGAGTCTTATTGGGACCCCTTTGTACATAATCCTCTTCTTCTCTCTTGCTGCTTTTAAGATTCTCTCCTCATCCTTAATTTTTGATATTTTTTATTATAATGTGTCTTGGTGTGGTTCTCCCTGGATCCAGTTCTTTTGGAACTCTCTGTGTTTCCTGGACCTGTAAGTCTATTTCCTCCCCCAAGTTAGGGAAGTTCTGCTTCATTATTTTTTGACATAATTTTTTCAATTTCTAGTTCTTCTTCACCTTCTGGAAAACCTATGATTTGGATGTTGGCCCGCTTATAGCTGTCCCATAGGTTTCTGAGTCTCTCCTCGTTTTCCTCACTTTTCGTTTCCTCTTTCTGTACTGGTTGACTGTTTGTTCCTTCCCTATGTTCCGATTTATTGATTTGATACCTGGTTTTCTTTCCCTCACCACTAGTTTCATATGTGTTTTTGTTCATTTCAGCAGGGCTAGCCTTCATTCCTTCCCCGTCTTGTTTAAGATCTGCTGTTAGGTGTGTAAGCAGTTTTATAACCAAAGCTTTGAACTGTGCCTCAGAAAGATTTCCTATCTGTGGAGCCATTAGTTTAGATATTTGCTGGCTGGTCAGCTGTGTCACCAGGATCTCTATCATCATCTGTGGCATCCTGACAGTTTTGTGTTTTCCTTTGCTTCCTGGTCGGGGCTGTCACACCTCCTATGCTAGAGGGGGCAGAGCCCTGTGCACTCATCACAAGTGGGCAACCCTTCTCACCACACTGTGGCATTTTCTGTGGGGGTGGGGATCCAAGATGGATTCCTGCTATTCACTCTCCACTGAGAGACCAGGAGCCTCCTCTTCCATCCCCATGCCCTCTGGCCCTCACAGTCCAAGGCAATGGGAGCCTGCCTTCCCCAGCATTGGAATCGCAAGCTGATGGGTCTGGTCTGCTGTCGGGGGTGCTCCCCAGGCACTTCTCACCTCCCCTTAAATACGGGTGCCTGTGCTTACCGCCATCCTGCCGCCATCGCCGCTGCTGCCACCTCCAGCACAGCTTGACCTCTCTGCCCCAGCTTCGTCCTGCCTACCCATCTGGATGAGCACCATTTCTTTATAACTTCATATGTTGGACTTCTATTTATTTTCTGGAACTTCTGGTTATTTCTGGTTTTGCAGTAGGTGTATTCCTTCTTAGTTGTGGAGAGAGACTGAGCATGTCAGTCTAGGCCTCCATCTTGGCTAGAAGTCTCCTGTGTGTTCCTTAGGGTTTTAATATAGGTTATTGTCAGAATGAAATTAAATGAAAAAGTAAGCAATAAAATTAAACTTCCAACCCCTAACATGCTCTTATTTTAGACCAAAATAATAACAATTATTAGTTTAAATTTTGTGTAATAAAGTCCATCAGGACAAAAACTAGTTGTTCTGGAGCACGATTGAAAAATGCTAGTAATAACATTTTTTAAAAAGGAAAAATGCCAAAAGTAAAATAAAGAAAAACCCCACAAAAAAAAAAAAAAAAAAAAAAACTGATAACTTTGTCTATCCTATTTCTTGGATTAAACTATTTAAAAAATATATTCATTTTAAAGTTAACAGAAATATTTATAGAAAACAAAAGAACACATAAATTAAAATAAATACACCAACAAATATAGTCTTCTACCTTCCTGTAACTGACTGTAGAAGCATTCAAAGAAAGAGAAAGAAAGCAAATAATTGCAAAAAAACTGTGTAATAGTTGTATATTCTATCTCTATACCTGTTTTAGATCTATGATAGAGATAACACTAATAATTTATTGAGCATCAACAAGGTAGCTAGGTTCTTTATCTGTACTATTTCACATCCTCACTAAACCCTTGTGTGTTAAGAATTATTATGCCATTTTTACAAAGTCAGAATTGAAGTTTATAGAATTTAGGTTGGTTAACTAATGAAGGCATGATTAATATAAATCTGTGTGAGCCCAAAGCTCATATTCTTGGCTACACCATATTGTTCATCTTAAATTGAGATAGATATCTGAGGAATTATCAGCTCTTAAAGTGAAAAAAAAAAAATGTACTGGTCTAAAATTTTGGATCTGGCCATTCTTAGGCATAAGACCTGAGTTCTGGGAATCCAGGCCTGGTTTTAGAAAGCCACCACAGTAACTGCTGCCTAAACTCCAATAAAACTGCTGCCCCTGGCTACAGTGACTGCCTATGTCCTCCAAAGATATCCTTATCTGCAGAGAGGAGTTGAGCAACTTCTCTGTTCTCAGAATTAACTCCCGCTCCCCCATCTGAGCCATCTGCAGAAACTCCCTTCAACTCCCCCTGCCTCTAGCTGCCCTAGACTCAGGTAACTATCAGATCACAACTATCCAACAACCAATCTGCTGGCTGTACAAGAGGTCAACTTAGCCTATCCTGTACTGCTTATGTATTACAAGTCTCAGAACTCCTTAAAAACTCACTCTGCCCTGACCCTGGCTGCTGGTGTCTGTCCTGACCCCAGCCTGCTGTGTCACATACTCAATAAATCATCTTGTTCAGTACTTGGCCACTGGCCTTCTCTACTTCTGCTGACCCCTCCTGAAACCTAACAGCCATGTTGTGACTTCTTTATCTAAAAGGTTTTAGTAATCAAACTGGACTAATTCTGGAATATCAAATATGATAATGTATGAGAAAGTTATTGAAAAGTAGACAAAGTTAAACTATTTATAAAGTGAGACACTGGATTACAGAGATGAAACTCTTACCCATCATGAGAATCTAGGCCAAGGAAGCAAATGTATCTGAAATAATTTTATATATTTAAAATACTTTAAACATTACAGCCTTTGCTAAACAACCTCAAGGTAAATGGCATTGAAACTGTGTTTTTCTATTTGATTAGTACTAGAGTAACAATTAAAACCCAAGCAAAGTAGAAAACTATGTGATTTTTCCTCTGAATTCGATAAGCCAAGACAAGGGATTTGCATAACGCAGGCCCCCAAAGCAACTTTTCTCCTCTGCAGCACATTCCTGAACCAAGAAGGAAATGAATAATTGCCTTGACTCTTCATTGCATTTTGTCTATACAGCCACTGTCTTTAAACACACAGAAAGAATAACACCACTTGTAGTAGAACGAAAATCATCTGAGAGCTTTATAAGTGCTCTTTTGTCTCTATTCCTATTGTTACCCTCTTTATACATTGCCTTAAATTCCCTAAACCTACTTTTCCTGGAAACTTGTCTCTCTGCAAACATTTCACTCTAAGTTTTATTTTAGGCTACTATAACATATTTTCATAAATTCAGGTCTCTCAAAATGTCTGCAAAAAAATCTGGATTTATTCTTTCCATAGGGCAAGAACATTCTGTCAAAGCAAATTATATCCCAGAAACTAGAAAAATAAGAAAAAACTAGACAGTAAAATATTCCATTGATTTAAAATATAATCTTCATTTAACTCCATTATTTATTATTTTGAAAATCATTACAGTATTCACATGCATACAACAAAGTTATTCTTTCCTAGGCAGATTAATTCTATACTTAGTGGTAAATAAATGACTATTGAGTAGTATTTTAAAATTAAATGCATTCTGTAATTGTAGACAGATTTTGCATTGCATATAGCCAACACACACCCACCATACGATGACAATGCCATATCTTTTGTACATTTGAGTATACAGAGAGTATGGGCAAATTAATTTAAAATGAAGGACAATAAACAAATTTCTTCCTACTGATGCTTCAATTATAAATGCACAATACTGTTGACATCTGGCCTCAGGCTCTGAACAGAAAGAACTGTTACCATAGAGGAATGTTGTGGAGTTTAGCTTTCTGTGGTGAAATGTTACTCACAAAAGCCTAGTGCATCTTCACGTTGTAACAGAGGCAAATAGTTATAATTGAGGCCAAATGACTTTGAAACAAAGTAATAACAATTTAAGAAGTTTAGTCCCTCTAAATGAAGGAAACTATACATTTTATTGGACATAGAATATGTAGAAATATAATATATCATGTTCTTGTATAAGATCACCTAATATAATCGAAAGGACCATCATTACCAGCTTAATACATAAAGTTAATGCAATTCTAATTAGAATTGTAAAAATATTGAACAAAATTATTCTAAAATTCACTAAAAGAACTCTATGATAATTATAAAGGAATTTTGTTAGAAGTAGACAAACAAGAGAGCTTTGCCCATTCAGACGTTAAATCTTTCTCAAAACTTACATTAATTGAACCAGTATAGAACAAGAGTATATCCATGAAACAAAGTTCAAAAATAGTCCTAATATATATCATAGCTCATTTTATGATAAATGGGATATTCCATTTTAGAGGGGAAAAGATAGATTAGTCAATAAATGTTTTAGAGACAAATGATAGATAGATAGATTCCTACCTCACACTAAATTCAAGAATAATTTTCAGGTGGCTTAAATATCTAAATGTAAAAAATAAGACAAAGATTTTGAAATAAATACATAAAGATACCTGTATAAACTTGGTGGCACTGAAGATCTTCCTAAATATAACTTAAAAACTAGAAGCCAAAAGAAAAAGTAAAATGTATATGTTTGATACATAAAAGTTAAATTTTGCTGAGTTATAAATGGCAGCAAAAAATGTCAAATTATAAATAATAAACACTAGAAGAAAATATTTATCAAACCTATAGTGGCCAAATAATTATAAAAGGAAGAGTCATGCAAATTACTAAGAAAAGGACAAATTGGGAAAAAACAATTACTGAAAGCAGAAAAAAGATATGAACAGAAATTTGGCAGTAAAGAGATTGCAAATCCAAACGTCAATTATAAGCAAAACATGAATTAAATACTATGATACTACTTTTCACACTCAACAAAAAATTTAAAAGCATTTATAATATATAGCATTCTGAGAAATATATAGTAATGAAAACTTTTATAGAGTTGTAGGGGGGATATATATTATTAAAGTGTTATTGAAGGACAACCAAATAGCATCTTTTAAAATTTTAAATAAGCCCACTCTGATCTTACAATTTCAGTCTCAGGAATCTGCTTTGTGAAATATCTAATGAGCAGAAAGCTGTCATTCTAAGAACGTTCACCACAATCTTATTTCCAATAGAAAAGCATTAGTAGAGAAATGGTTCAGTAAATTGCAGGTTGTCCATATAATAAAACAATAGGTAGCTGCCAATTAAAGCAGGATTACTGACCAAGAAAAAAGCCTATAATATAATCAATATATGAATAAAAAGTTATAGAATAGCATATCTAGTGTAATCTTTTAACTTTTTCTAAGACTATTTATTAAAGAACTAGGATACAAAACTATATAGAATTTGAGTACATGTGATATAGATCTATATATAGTATATACATAAATATATAGTCTGTTCAGAAAATATCCAGCCATGTACTATGAAAAACAGACATTTATTAAAGAAGATACAAGAAACATTGTACATAGGACAATGATGCCCCAGTCCCCTTCAGAGTAGGCACCTTGAGATCTCACACAGTTCTCCCAGTGTGTCTTCCACTGTTCAAAACACTGCAAAATCCTTTGTTGGAAGCACCATCAGCTACCTTACCGTATTTTCCTGAATCTCATCAACATTCTCAAGTCTCTTACGTTTCAGAGGTCATTTTAGTTTTGGGGAAAGCCAGAAGTCACAGAGCTCCAAATCTGGGCTGTATGGGGGCTGAGTCACCTGGGTGATTTGATATTTCACCAAAACACTCTGCATGGGATGTGATGCATGAGCAGGCACATTATCATATAAAGTTGCCAAGCACCAGTTGCCCATAGCAGTGGCCATTTTTGTTGTATTGCATCTCTCATCTTACAAAGAACATTGAGGTAGTACTCCTTATTAATTGTTTGGCCTGTAGGGGTGCACTCAAAATAGACAACACCCTCCAAATCAGAAAATACAGTTAACATGGTCTAGGTTTTGCTGTGACTTTGCCATGCCTTCTTCAGGTGTCGAGAATCAGGCAAATTCCACTAGCATGACTGGGCCTTCATTTCTGGATCATTGTATCTGTAGACTCATGATTCAACTCCAGTTATGAACTTCTTGGGGAAATCTGTTTCACTGGTAGCTTTTTGAATCAATCATTAGCAGCTGCAGCACAATGTTCCTTTTGCTCTGGCAGCAGAAGCTGTGGAACGAATTTTGCCACAACATGTTTCATGCCAAGATCTACATCAAAATCTCAGACAGAGTAGTTTTTGGAATTCCCATATCAGTTTTCTAGTTCTTGCACTGTAAGATGCAGATCTTTGTTGATTGCAGCCCATACATGTTTAACATTCTCAGGTGTCCTGCTTGATGCAGGCCTTCCTGAATGTGGGTCACTTTCATCAGATTCTCCACCATTTTTGAAGTGTTTGTACCACACTTTTATTTGCACTGCACTCGTTACATCATCCCCAAAAGCCTTCTGAATCATCTGAATAGTTTCTGCGGAAGAATGTTCAAGCTTAATGCAAAATTTCGTGCAGATTCGTTACTCACTCAGTCATTTTTAATAAGACGGCCACACAGTATACATGTTCACTCAATGGTGTCTACAGTCCCCACTGACAAGTACAGTGAAGTTGTCTTTGTTTATGCATGCACATTCCAGTCCACTCTCCTTGGTTGCCAGGGTACTTCGATGTCAGGCAAACTGTTCTTTTTATATTAACAATAGCTGGACTTTTTCTGGACAGACCTTCATATGTATATTAAAAAGAATTTTGTCAATAGATTAACAGTAGTAATGTCAGTGTATTGGGTTATATATCATATACTTATTTTTTCTTTATCCAGAAGCAGTAAACAACAATGTAATATGAATGTATTAATATTTACTCTTTTAAAATAGTAGGGGCAGCAAATATATTAGTATTTGCTAAAAGGTTTTAAATTTGGGGGTGTGGGTAAGAAGCATTGTAGGAAAATAAAAAGCAATTAGTTGTAATAAGTTCAAATATTTTAGTGAAATAAACATTTACTAGAAAAAGAAGTTTGGGATAATTGGAATTCATCAAGTTACCACTAACTTTTTTAAGAGAATTTTAGCAGAACCTCTACATTGAGAAAATACTTTCTGTGAAGTGCCATGACTAAAGCCAGAACCCTTATAACATCTGTCAAGTGAAGATGTGTAAATCAGTTTTCAATTAACACTGTAGGTGCAGGGCTTACCGTGTGTCCACATTTCTTCTCTGCAATTAGGAGACAGGAACATAGAGAGGATGCTCTAACAATGTTAGGATGAAAGTAACCTATAATAATTGTTAGAGATAGTCCAAAAATAAAATATAATTGTCTAACTATGAGATTCATGAGACTGAGTGCTAGACAATATCAGAAAACAAAGTCAGGTTACCAATATATTAGGCTCCTCCAATGTGTGAGGCTCTGCGCTGTTGATGTATATTTATCTTCTCACTTGATCTTTTTTTAGATGCACTCCCTGGTGGCTCAGGGAGGGTAAAGGTTTTTTTGTTTGTCTTCTTTGTTTGCATAGGTTCACTAAATAGGTAATGGAGTATATTTGATTGTTGTAGTTTGTTTTCTACTCTTTCATCCAGCCCACTCACTCATCCCTTAATATATTAAATTTCTTAGAATTTCTAGTATTCCAGTGTCACCTAGAAATAGTTTTCTATTTTACTAAAAAGTTGTATTGCTTATGTCATGACTATCTCTTACTGCATTACTTAGAATTGCAAAACCAATACTGACTAATAGTAGTGGTAGCAGTCAACATGTTATTTTTTCTGATTTTATTGTTAATGCTCTAAACATTTTACTGCTTATTGTTTGCTGTTGTGCTCAACAATCTTCATCAGAGTGAAAAAGTTTCTTTTAATCCTATTTTACATCAAAATTTTTAATTATTTTATTGCTTATGCTATTACAGTTGTCCCAATTTTTCCCCTTTTGCCTGCCTCTACACAGCCCATTCCCCACTCCCCAGTCAATCCCTACAATGTTGTCTATGTCTATGAGCCATTCAAATATGTCTTGACTAGTCCCTTCCCCTTATTTCAATCAGTTCTCCCCCACCCCTCTTATAGCCATCAGTCTGTTCCATGTTTCTATTCTTCTGGTTCTATTTTGCTCGTTAGTTTATTTTGTTCATTAGATCCCACTTATAAGTGAGATCCTATGGCATTTTTCTTTCTTTGCCTGGCTTATTTCACTAAGCATAATACTCTCCAGCTTCATCCATGTTGTTGCAAATGGTTGGCATCCCTTCTTTCTTTCTTCTGCATAGTATTCCATTGGGGAAATGTGCTACAGATTTTTATCCATTCATCTACTGATGGGCACTTGGGCTGTTTCCAAATCTTGGCTATTGTAAACAGCAATGTTATGAACAAAGGGGGTTCATAAATTCTTTTGAATTAGTGTTGCAGAATTCTTAGTATATATTCTCAGCACTGGAATAAGTCGGTTTCATTTTTAATTTTTTGAGGATATTCCATACTGTTTTCCACAGTAGCTGTACCAGTCTGCATTTCCACCAACAGTGCAATAGGTTCCCTTTTCTCCATGGCCTCACTGGCACTTGCTTGTTGATTTAGTAATGATAGCTATTTTGGCAGGTTTGAGGTGATATCTCATTGTGGTTTATTTTATATCAAATTTTTTAAAAATAAAAATGACTTATTTTTTAATGTACTTGAATGTGTATTTTTCAAATTTCATATTTTTTTCTTAATGAGATTTGCTAGTAGTTTAATATTTTATGTTTTTTCAAGAAATTTACCATTTAACTATTACTTATATTTTATGATATGTTATTTATCAGTTTTCTTTTTCCTCTTGCATTAATTACACCTTATACTGATATTTATTAATTTTCCTCATATTTTCTTTTAATTCATTTATTGTTCCTTCCTTTTTTAATTTTCTTAAATTTGACTTAATTTCCTTTTCAATTTTTATTTTTTAACAATAAAACCACTTAAGACTATAATTTCATCCAAATGGAGCAGTAGCCAGACCCATGAGTTTCATTATGAAGTATTCTATTTTTTTACTGATTTCTAAGTGATCTGTAATTTCAGATTCGTTTCTTTTTTATATATGGTGGCTATTTTAAAAAGTGTCATTTCACATCTAAATGCTTGATCTATTTGTTTGTTTGTTTGGATATTCTTTGTTGGGGCTCTTCATGACTTTGTTTTGTTTTGTTTTGTCTTTTTCTTTGACCTAGAAATCAAATGGGTAAGATATTAGTATCACCTCCTCTGCTTTCACTTAGTTTGCTATTGCCAGATATGTGATTCACCTACTGTTTTGCCAGGGAGGGACTACTTTGGCATTTTGTTGTAGCTATGTTTATTTGTAAACAGTGTATCGATGAGTTCAGACCAATCTTAGAGTCAGCCTATCTTTTCATACTGTACTGAACCCAACTCAGATGAATTTGTATAACATATATAATGACTTAGTTTTCTCATAATATTTACTATTTTTATATTTGTTTTTGTCCTTTTTTCAAAATGCATCCCCACTTGCGCTTGATTCTTCTTCTCAAGTATTCCTTTCATTCTCCATAATATCTAGGAATTGTAGAATAGATCATTCAACTATAAATGATCTTTCCTTTTTTAATAATCATATTAAACCTGTGGTCACAAAAATACAAAAATCCATCAGTTGATTACCATTCCTTCATCCCCTTCACCACCCAACTCTTATTTCACTAAAATAACTTAGAGTTTGAGTCTCTGTCTATATATTTTAATTTATGAAAAATACTTGTAGCAAATCTTGTATCTATACATATCTCAGAAAATAAAATGTGATTTCAGTAATTCCTATTGTTTCAGGAAATGCCCTCAAGCTTATCAATGTTGAAATAAAGCCTAACTTTCTTATCAGTATTTATTTTTATTCCAAGAGTGATAATCCAGGTGACTGCACAGAAGAACCTTCCAAACAATTTCTTTTCATATTTTTCAGCCCATCAGTTTTCACTCAAATGTTTTGCTCGTTTGCCACCATGTTTTATAGAACTGTTTTTTTCCCCCTTAACTATGCACAGAGAAGCAGGATAAGTAACTTTTTCAAAGCCAATGTTGCATCTTCCAAGTTATGAGTTCTTGAAAAATCATAATAAGTTGAAATACTTTGTTCTAAAGATGACTATATGGCAAATAAGAATGTAACCTTAAAGCAATCCTCAATAATTTTCTATTTGATATTCAGGTTATGTATATCATTTAATTGAAAAATAGTCTTTCTATTTTTCTTTATTATTAAATAACTGAAAGTGAAAAGGTGCCTATTCAAAAATTCAAACATTTTAAATAGGCTTAAAATTATAGTATTAATTTCACGAGTCACTGTTATTGGTTATTCATTTAGATAATAAAAAATGTATTTTACTCTATCTTTCCTTTTTAACCATTATGTGGATGTTTTAAAAATGAGTTTAGAGAAAACAAAGAAGGAAAAGAAAAACTGGAATAAAGACTACATGACATGCAATTCACCAACTGAAAGTCAGTAGGAGGCAGTCTTTGCTAATGAATTGTACCCAGAATTGACAATTTCAGAGAGCAATGAGTGGTAGATGCTTCAACAGCGTACTCAAGTTCAAACTCATCACAAGGCTATTTCTAATGCCTTAAGAGCATCTGGCACCACATTTCCTACCAAATATGCTAGCAACTGAGAAAGTGAATTTCATACATTGCATGCTAAATGGAAAACAAATCATACCCAATGTTGCAAATGCAAAAACAACAAAAAGAATTAAATACTATTTGTCTGTGCTTCCATTTGTGTGTAATTTGTGTGTATTTGTGTGTAATTCCCCAAGAGATAAACAATAACTGTGTTGTGAATAAAATTATAAAATCAACAATTACTGTAGAAAAATCCAGTTCCTTTAAATTTTAATCTTTTCAAATGAGGGAGGCAAGTTTCTCATTAAAAATTTCACTTGAAGAGTGCTCAAACTATAGAGAATATCCTTTGATAATCATCCATGGTCAGACTTTGACCCAGGAAATAAAGGCTAGCATGTGCTCCTTGCTGCATTTCAAACAATGTAGCCTAGCAAAAAAATTATAGAAGCATCTGGGAAAGGTTAAGGGGTAGAAAATAATTTTATAAAACCCAGAATTTAATTTCCAAAATATTTTATTTGGTTTATACAGGCATTTAGAATTTCATCTTTTTGTCAATTGTCAACCAGATTGCTCGTTGGCTTTTTGTGGTTACTGTCCTCAAACCAGTGGCAATTGAAGACTCAACCTTAAAGGGATTCATGGCATAGTTGAGGAGAAAGTCCTCCAGTGAGCCCCCACTCAGATTCATTACTGTTTGACCTTGGAGAAGTACTATAATCATTTAAACCACAGTTCCTAAAAGTGTAATATAGAAATAAAGGAAGAGAGGAAAATCATTTGAAATAATTGCTTGAAGGATGATTATATGGCAAATAAGAAAGTAAATTTAGAAAATCTCAATGTGTCTCTGATGCTTATATAATGTATTATTTTACTGGAATATAAAAATCTTTCTATTTTCTATTTTTTATCAGCAGATAAGTAAAGGGTAGTATTTCTCAAAAAATCAAACATTTTACAGTGGCATAAAATTCTAATTCTCACTTAATTAGAGGATTTAGTCTTTATAGATTTTAGTTTAATTGCTGTGAAGGAATTTTGGCGTTCACTGTTTCATCTCCAGGCAAGAACAAAGTCATAAGATCCAGCTAATATTGTCCTGAAGGGTATTAGATTTTCTTGGTTTTAGACATAGAACTGAAGATGATTATCAGAGGCAAAAAAAGAAAAAGTGTTTTCAAGTCCTTATTCTAAAATAAACAGTCTGAAGCTTGATTACCAAATAAAATGGGGTAAATGAGAGAGGTAAAGAAAGATGAAATATCAAGAGGAGTGAGTTTTAATAAGGAAGCCAAGAGAGAAAGGTATTTTGAAAGTAGAAAGAAGGTGGAACCTGACAGGATTCCAAAGGGAGTCATTCCCCAGCATAAGAACCTGAGTTTGGGCTTGAGCATGGAGGGAAGCAGGTCTGGGGAGAGATTACAATTCCTGACAGGAACATATTCTTGCCTTTTCCTAGCCTTCTCATGATCTGCACCCTGTGGCTCCCCTTTTGCTTAGATTCCAATTTCAGAACTACCTTGTGATAATGTTTAGGCCCTTAGAGGTCACCCATATATTCCTACTTCTCAGCTAAAGCAGAAATCCCCCTTACAGTACCCTTGATTACCCCATGGATACCCAATGAATAATCAGAGATGGGATGTCATCTCTGATTATACATTAATTTTTTTGTGATACTCTGAGTTTATTTCTTATTTTCATCAGAATTCTACATATATTGGAGCATCCATATTTGCATTAAAGCAAAACTCTGGGCCCCAATCTCAATGCATCAGCCACTAGATAAATTATAGCACAAGCTCTTTGTCCCTCACAAAATACAAAGGCTGCTTTATAATAGGGGCATCTCTGCTTCTTCCTATAATTCCAGCTCTGTGGCTTTGTTTGGTATTTCAGCCAATAGCAGGCAGGCAGCCAATCTTTTGACCTAACCTATCTAGAATACTTGGCCAGCCTGGGCTCTCTGGTTGGGCTTTTACAAATATGTTCAGATTGGGATGGCAGGTAGAAAGTGGAGAAGAGAAGCCTACCACTAACCCTTGAAATAGAACTATTTATTACAAATAGCACCAACCAGCCAGCCCACCTAAACACTATCTATAGCAGTTTGCATAGATTATCCCTATAAAATCAAAATCATTCAAGACGTGCAAACCCCAAAATGGACATCATCATAAAACTTTTTGGCAATGGAGTTATCTGAATTGTGCTAAGCTCCTCCCCCAAATACATGTAGGACTGACTTTCTGTCAGTTTCTAGTTGTATGGCCTCAAGCAATTACCTAGCCTCTGCCTTCTTCAGCATAAAATGGAAGCAAAGAATAGCACCTGTCTCAAGTGCTGTCCTTCTGCCTGGAGTTTTCTTTTCCCTGAGATCCACAAGAGTGACTGCTCACCTCCCTCAGGTCTTTGTTAAAATGTTATGTTCTAAATTGGGTTTTTCTTCATTATCCCACTTAAAATTACACCCCAAGATATTTATTACCCTCTTTTGTGCTTTATTTTTCTCTTTAACATGCATATTATATATTTCATTTGTTTTATGCCTCCCCACTCCCTGCAACCAGAATGTAAGCACTAGGAATTTCATCTGTCTGTTTATTGCCATATCCTCAGCATAAGATTATGCCTAGCACATATCAACTAATATCTGCCGAGTGAATGAATGAATTAAATGAGATAATATAAAAGAAACATTTAACATAGTATCTAGCATGGTGAACAATCAAATAAAGCTATTGAAAATAACCGTAAATGTTATTTCACTGCAAGGTTACATTTAGAAATAAAATATTTTTATAAAGTTCTATCATATAGCATAAATGGACAAAAATGGTCATAATAACCAGTAACAACTTCAAAATAAATATAGTTCTACAGTTTTCATTACATAAAACTAGTTCTATAAGTATTCTGTTTTTATTATATTCATTTATTCACAGAGTACGTGTGCCTACCCTGTGTACAATACAATATCTTCCTTCTCTAGCCAAGAATTTGTTGTAGCAGCATTCTTTGATCTCTACACAGCTGACATAAAACAGAAGTTCTACTTTGGCCTCATTTTCTGTTCTTATTGTCTACAAGGGTCAGTAATTTACGCACACACTTCATTTTGTGGGGAAAGGGAGTGCTGATCGGCTAAAAGCTACTGACAACATGTGACAGAACAGGTGAGAAGGATTACATAATGTAGGCCCAGGAGGTCTCTTTCCTGTTTGTTCAGGGACATATCCACAGGACTTAACTAGGGTCCTGCTGTGTGTTGAACACTCAATTTCTTAATAAATAAAAGGCTGAAGGCAGGGTGGTGCCTGCCTGTCAGCTAGGAGAAAAGATTGTGTTACTCTCAAACAACCCACCTGGGCATCCACACTCTACCAACGCCTGGTCTTTGCTGTCCTGCATTCACTGAATTAGCAGTAAAACATCCCAAAATATCACTTGCTAGATCTTCAGAATCCTGGTGTGATGAAAAATAAACAGGCTTTGTAGTTAGGCAGGACTGGATTTTGAGCACTGGCCCATCACTCATTTGACCAGCAGCAAAAGTTTTAAACTTTCTGAGAGTCAGTTTTCCCCTCTGTAAATTGGGGGTTAAGATGATTAACTTGAAAGGTTATAGGTATTAAATAAGGGTCTGATGATTGATTTGAATTTAATGGGGTGAACCTCATCAGGTGCTTTGCCATTGCTTCAGAAAAAGATTAATTTATATGGACATGACCTCAGGAGAATGTGAAGACAGTGCAGAAGTGTGAGCATTAGGTCTTCTTACAAATATTGTTTGAACAATATTTCTAGGAGAAACTAATATGGGTGGTGTCTTAAAATGTAAACCCACCCTCCACTCTTAAATTGAAAATATATTTTTTAGGCTCTTATTTAAAGAAGTTTACTCATTCTTGACAAATGTTTGGGAAATAATTTTAACCCAGTTTAAAATACATGAGAATATTAAAATTACCTAAATTTAGGGGTGAGGGAGAGGAGTTTCTAAAATAAGTAAGACCCTGGCTGGTGTGGGTCAGTGGACTGAGCACTGGCCTGAGAATCAAAGGGTCATCAGTTCAATTCCCAATCAGGACACATGCCTGGGTTGCACGCCAGGTCCCCAGTTGGTGGCACATGAGAGGCAACTACACATTGATGTTTCTCTCCTTCCCTTCCCCCCTCTCTAAAAATAAATAAATCTTTTTTTAAAAAAATTAATAAAAGTAGTAAGGCCATGTTAATATTGCATATTAATATAGACTGTATACTCCTGTCTGAAAACATAATAGAAAATGTCAAACAATAATATGAAATAGGGGGGAGGGGGAGGGAGAGAAAGGGGATAAGTAAGGGAAGGGTTTAGTCAAGGAACATGTATAAATGACTCATGGACATGGACAACGGGGAGGGATATGATTGTGGGAGAAGGGGTGGGCTGGGTGGGGGAGAGCAATGGGGGAAAAATGGGACAACTGTAATTGAAAAAACAAAAAATAAAAAATAAAAATAAAACAAAAGAACAATAATATGAGTCATGTCTGGGTATGTGGCCTATTGGATATAATCTGGTTAATGAGTCAAACCAGTTTCTCAGACAGCAAATGTACATGGAACAAAACCTCTAGGCTCTGATTTAAACCTCTCCAAAGAGGAATGTAGGTTCCCTTTTTTGCCTTTGGAAGATCATGCCAATGCAGGTAAATATTTTCTGTATAACAATAAAGAAACAAATTCAAGGACAGGAATGCTTGTGGGGTATGATGAGTTCAGACCTCTGATTCAGTTCACACTTGGAACAGCCTGGGAAGCCAGGCTACCGGTCAGCTGCATCTTTTCCACCAGAAAGAAAAGGTGATACCTACTGTTCATTAACAGAACTACAGAAATACAATACTGGATCTTGTCCTTTTGAAGATCCTTGAGACAATTTATGCGAAATCACTTAATCCCAATTTTTATCAGAAAATAAATACAAAAACATTTTAACAGAAAGATATTATACTTAGTATAAATAGTAATTGCTGACTTTCTGAATTGTGTACATGTATTCACTTAGATAATTTCATTTAATACAATCACGTTGAGAGAAAAGTATGTAGCATGAGGTAAATGAGGTACTGAGATATTTTAAGTAGAAGGAAGTATCAGGACTCATACCCATTTCTGTCTGTCTTCATGTCATGCTTCTGATTATATTATTCATTGTCTAGGACCACTACCTCCCTCTCTCTTCAAAACCAACAACTTATTGCTTGAAGATACTCTCACTTTTAAATCTTGCTTTAATTAATTTAAAATAGTTTTTAAGACTTCAATAGGAATGTGTCAATGTAAAAATTTAAAGAAAAAACTAAGGAGAGAAGTATGTTAAGAGTTTCTATTAAGTGGACACTATTATTCTAGAAGCTTCTGGTTGAACCAATGTTGTAAAACCTTCTTGTACCATGTCCAATAAAATTAGACTCTTGCTTATGATTAGAAAACCAAAGCAGGATCCAATATGTCCTTTGGGTTAAAATGTCAGAGCTTTCTGATGACACAATAAACAACAACAACAAATAGCATTGGCTTTGCCCAGCACACCCTGGAACATGTGGATGTGATAGGGAACTTGACAGTCAATACCAGTTATTACAAAATCATTTCACATTTTAATAGCAGTCAGATATTGTTTGCCCCAAATTCTTGAAATTTTTGCTTAAAATCTCATTCAAAGCCTGTCATGTTTCAGTTTATTCAAAGTAAGGGGCCTTAACAAAAGGGCTTTATCCCATTGATTGGTCCTACTCCTCCAACTTTAAAGACATTGATTAATCACAACCCAAAACCCATCTTTATCTATAAACAAGTTCCCCCAAAAGCCATAATTTCCCTAAGTTTGCCATTTCCCAGAATTAACCTATAATGTCTTATAGTTTAGATAATTGATCAGCACCAGACAAATGATGAAATAGTTCTTCACTAGTTATATCCAAATGTAAGACAATATATTATTGTTATCATGAAAAAGATCCTGGGCTCTAATTCCTTTTCCACCATTCTTAATAATATAAACTTAGATAGGTCACATGGCATTTCCAAGCCTTGGTTTCCTCATCTATATAAGAGGAGCATCAATAGCCCCTAACTCATGAAGTGATTAGGAAGATTAAATAAAGTAACATACATAATAAAACCCTAAGCATGAGGTCTGTAGCACAGAAAATACTAAATTAATGTTAGCCATAATGATGGTGATGTTAAAATTAGTGTAAAACACAGGTGTGACATAAAAGAATGTTAAAAATGGGAAAAAATACAAATATGTGGGTTTCCTAATCACCTTTACTTACCTCATTTTGTCAATATACTGAAAGCCCCTTGACGGTATGTGACACTTCTTATTTGACTGTGTTATCTCCAACATCTAGCACAATGCCTAGGATCTGGCAGGCTCTCAGTGACTGTTGCCTGAATGAATGAATTCTCATGGATGTTGTCTAATTCTCCCTGGTAGTGCTTAGCAGTTTGAAGAACAAGAACTATTATCTCAGGGGCTTTCTTCCCTTGGAAGACAGTGAGAACACCAGAACGAAGGGATGGGAAATGGGAAAAGCAGCTGAATCAGCCATTTTACTTGAAAAAAGAAAAATCTAGATTCTAACTCTCAAAAACACTGGGTAGAATTTTCCTTTTGAAATCTACCAAGGATGTGAAGAATTGTTGGATTCTCCTAAAGAGGCCAATGTTGATACACTTTTTAACCATATCTCATTATATACTCAATTCAAAGTATAGTGAAGCAATACAAACAAATGTACATGACGGAAACATAACACAAATATCTATTTCATTGCCCACTGCACCATGTAATATCATGTTATGCTCACTGCAAGACTGAAGTGCAAGTCACATATCATTTTGCATGGCTCAAATCAGGATAGCTATTCATGACATGCTGATAATTCTGCAGTACAATGATCTTGCCAAGAGAGCATTTCAGAGGGCAACCAGAAAGTGATGCTTTCTGAGGAGGAAAATCTCATAATATAAGAAGCTTCCCACACACACTTCTAGCTATAAAGCTTATTCAACGCATCCCACAGCTATTGCTCTGCCTTGTGAACCTTTATAACCTTACTATGTTATGAACACTATGAATCTTGTTAGTTATAACTGTTTACAAGCAAATACATAACCTGCCTCTCAGAAAGTATAGAGGTACTAGTGCCAGATTACATATGTTGACTCACTTAATCCTCATCTTTCAGTCTCTGTTGTGTCTTTCCTTTCGTCAAACAAATCTACTAAAAGGATTATAAACAGTGCCTAACACCTAGTTAGTGCAATTAAGCAAGTATCATTATTATCCCAATTTTATAGATAAGGCAACTGAAAGAGAGGGATAAGATTAAAATTTTACCCACAATTTCCCAGCTAGTAATAGGCATATTTGGTTCTTAACTATTATAGTTCCTCTCCGCTTTATTTCACACATTTCATGTGGGGGAGGGGTGTCCTTTTATCCAGGCAATTTTATGTCCCTAATTTTATTTTTGTTTGACCTAGTATTTCTTAAATACTTCTAATCAATATTATCATGCTAAAATTAAATATATCTTTATGCAGCACTTGGAGGATTTAAATAGCCTTTAAAGGTGTAACAATGGTATAGTAGCAGAGGTACTATAAAGTGTAAAGAGAGACAGACTCCTTTGATATATGGCAACTGATTAGATTTCCTTGACACTAGTGAGGAGAAGGCACTTATTATGGAAATAAGCACCTCTTCATTGCTGCATTTTATGTTTCCAAGTTTCTGCTCTATGAGCCTATCTGATTCACTGTCACTGATGTAATACACCGAGTGTGGCAGTTTGACTCAGCCTTATTTTATTCATCTAAAAAATACCAAAAGAAGCATGTCAATTTCATGGAGAAGTTGTGAGGATTAAACAAGGCATCAGAGAGTTTTAAGTAGGGAAGTGACATAATCAGATCTGCATTTTAAAAGAGCATTCTGGGCTGCCACAGAGAACATGTAGTAGAGAGGAATAACACAGGAAATGAACAGTCAGATCCAGAGCTAAGTGGCCTCAGTGCAAGATGATGCTGATTTGCAATAGTGTGATGGCAATTAAGTTGGCGGGGGTGGGGGACGAATGGATATGCAATTGGATATTTGGATGTGGAATCAATAACATTCAGTGATTAATTGGATACAGAGGGTTAGGGACAGAAAAAAAGAAAGGAGAAACTCTCTCAGGTTCTGACATAGCATCTGAGTAAATAAAGGTACCGGTAAATGAAGGAAGAACAGGTCTCATGGGCACAGGTGGCAAGTGAGAGCCACATTAAGGACCCAGCTGAGGGAAAAAAGTATTCAGTTGGGGACACGTTAAGTCTGAAACAACCAAAAGGTGGTGTCAAGTAGGCCAGTGAATAAGTGAAGCTCAAAAGAGATATACAGCTCAACTAGATACATATTCTGAGACCTGTTGGCACGTTAGTAGTATTTAAAGCCATGAAAACAAATGAGATCTAGCAAAAATAGGACCAAGCACTAGGAACTTCAAACTTCGTTGTTGTTTTAAAAGTTACTGTTTATTCAGAATTTATCTTGCACTGGATATTATGTTAAATGCTTTACATAGATCATCTGAATTAATCCTCATAACAAACCAATTTTCTGTTTTAGTGGAAACTAAAGCTTTAGACAGGTTAAGTGTTCTCCCTAAAGTTACATAGTTCATAAGTGGAAGAGCAGAGGAGGACTTTATTCTCTGGCAAACAACCTAATGTTAAAGAAGACGGATGACAAAGGATTAAATAAGGTTTTTGAATTTCTAAAAAGAGTGTTTAGAACATGTAAAAGTACTTATAAATTATAGCTATTGTTATTGCATTTTTCGATAATGGGAGAGTAAATGAAGCCATTAGACAGAACATACTCATAAAAAATTAATCATGTACTGTATATTTAAATACCTTTCTATATGTAAATGTTTTATCATCACAAGTAGATTGCTAAATAGTTTAAAGATAGATTCAAAGTCAATTAAAAATATACCTGCTTCAGATAATACTGGGGTAAGGTATTTAGTGAAGACATTTTAGAAAATAAGAAGGAAAATGACCAATGAGATCTCCACTGCAAAATCGCACTTTTGTATCCATTCTTGATATTCATTAGTATATTTCCTTTCTGTTCTCTATACATAGAACTTTTTTGTAGAATAATTGGAACCATATCAACATATAATTTTCTATTCTCTTTTAAAACTGACATTACGTCATAAGCCTTTTTTCTATTTTGTATAGTCTTCATAACATAAGGACTTTCATTCCTACACTAATAGTTTTCTCTAGTTAATCATTCGCTTCTCATTGAAAATTTAGGCTAGTTACAATGTAATACATTATACATAATTCTGATATAAATAACCTTATCCGTCTCTCTATTCCTCCCTACGCCCCACCCTCTCTCCCCCTCCTTTCTCCCTCTCCTTCTCCACCCCTCTCTGTCTCTCTCTCCCTCTCCCTCCCACCTTTCTCTCTCTCTCTCTCTCTTTCTCAGCATTTAACATTATTTACCCAAGAGAAAGCTCCAAAACTTGTATTACTCAGTGAAATACTTTCAATTTATACTAGAGTCTTGTACCATATTTTATACTGAGCTTATTTTTATTCCCCACATGCCTAACATGGTGCCATACATAAAGTAGGTGCTTTTTAAACATATGTTTAAATGACTAGCCAAATAAATGGAAAAATTTACCAAATGGTTATTGCAGTGATTGTCACACTGGTTTAATCTGTCAGTATATTAAATAAAATTCACAAGAAAGCCAACATCATTGTAATTATATAACCAAAAAAAAAAAAAAATCAATGATGAAAAACTTTAAAGAGTAAAATGAACTATAAGGCAAGCAAAATGCTGTCAGTTAGACGTATGGTTCTTTCTGGTTTACTGAATTTTAGCACACAAAGAGTCTTAGGATTTCTTTACCAAAAAAAAAAAAAAAACCATGTTAGAAGGGATAGAAATTAATGAATGGCTTCAATAAAATACTATAATCTTTAAAATCTTATTTTAAAAGCTCCATTGTTAATGGAAGATCACATGTAAAGTATTGGTTCAATTCTCCCAAACACTACACTCCAATTTTGTCTTCCCCTCCTTCTACCAGTTCCTCATGAACCAATCATACATGCTGATTGGTATATAATGTCGTAATCTAAAATTCAAAGTTCAATTAGGCAGTTATATATTCAGAATATTTTAAATGGACACTGACCATATTCCATAATGTACTTGGAAGTATCATGAACTACTTGCAAGTTCCTAAATTTTCCTTGCTCTTTCCCCTCTGGATCTCTGTGCACATGCTATTACTCTGCCCCGGCCCTTTCATTTAACTGGATAACTTTTACATTTTTAATTTCATGTTTCCATTACATATCCTCTCTGCTACAAAGTTGCCCCTTCCACCCCAAGAAGGTGCTAGGTGCCCCCCATGTTGTGCTACTACAATCCCTGTGCTTATTCCATAGCGTGTTGTATCATAACTGCCTATTTACTTTTGTGTCTCCTCCTCTAGACTATAACTGCCTAGAAAATAAATGTTTACCTTTCCTATAAAAGAAAACTCAAAGTATCATTATAATGTACACTCTTGTGAATGTGTTGTGCCTATAAATGTTAACTGTCTTGAGACTAGCTGGTATATATGGCACAATTTCATAATTATAATTGGCTCTATAGTTTCCTATGCATTATATTTATTCCTCTGATTAAATTGAAAATTCTCTGGAGTCAGGATTCTTGTCCTAACCTTCTTCTGTAACCTCCAGAGTGCTAGGAGAGAATACTCATTAATTAATTATTGATGAGTGTTTATATTGGACACAATCACAATTCTAATATAACCACACTGAGCCCCAGTTCACAGACAATCTAGAAACACCACTCAAATTCTTTTCTATGAACCAGAAATTTCTCAGCTAGGTAAACTGGACAATCAAGCAATTTCTTAATATTTTCTAAGGAGCAAAAGACACACATTCAAGAATACCATTTCCCAGAACCTCCCCTAAAAAACATAATCTGGCAGGCTATTTTCATGAGGATGTTTAAAATAGTTTTATTCTCTCTTTAAAAATAGGTAAAACTTAACCACATGAGAAACGACATCTTTCCCATGCAAGATTTTTTCTCCTGTGGTAATATCTAATTGATATAACCCCTTGCCTTTTTCTGTCCACTAATTCACTCCACCCTCAGTGGGAAAGAAGAATGACATGTCTTACAGTCAGTTTGGGCAAAAATAAATAAACAAGGAACGTATGGCCCACCTGCACCCTCTTCTTTATGGAAGCAAGTGGGACACAGAGAACATCTGCTCCTCCAGGGTATGATCTCCCGTGACAGTTGTGATCAGGCATGGTTTGCTATTGGATGCAATCATGGCAAGGGAAATAATTCCAAGATTTAGTAAGCAGACCTATTTGGCTCTCACAATACATTCCATATTCTAACCTGAAGTTAATCAGTAATAAAGGTAATCTTTTGGCTCCATCTGCCACTCTTTTGTTTTATTTTTCAAATTATTCAAAGCCCAGGCAGAGGAGTGCCATTTATTGGTTCCCTCAAAGATCAACAGATGGAAATATGCAAAAGTGAGAGCAGCTGAACTGTTACAGTAATGAAACTACACATGATTCTTTTCTATGTTCCTAAATTTTTGTTATTGTATTATAATATATATATATACATATATATATATTTTTTTAAAGAGGAGTTGTAGGAAGGCTAGAGCAACAACACACACTAAAGCCCAAAATTATATCTGTGTCACACATTAGCTTAACCTTTGCCATACCAGCTTGAAAGTAATTAAGCTGAATTCCAAAAATAAAACATATTATAAAACACAAGGTTTTCAACACAAAATAAAAGTGCAAAAACATATGCTTACTTTTAAAGTTCAAAGGGAATGAACTTCGGTGCTATGGAGTCTCAATTTTTTAAAAGAGAGGAAGAAATCTGATGACTCTTTTTAAAAATTCCATAAAGCAAGACATTTTAGAAGAAAAGGACTACTTCTCTAGAGATGTCTGCTATTCTCTACAGAATTTTAAATATCATTATCACTAGTTGGCAGAGAAAGGATCCAATATGTCACTGGAAAATATGTCCCCAAATGAAACAAATGATAGCAGTAAAACTTGGTTTAAACCTAGACCTACAGTTTGGCTCCCTTGAGGCTCTGGGCTGGTAGGGAGAGCCAGACTTCCAGGCTAAAACTGTTACATCTCACAGCTCTCTGCCTCCTCCGTCTCCTTTCTGAATCCTGAAAGTTTGAAAGCTTTTGTTCAAAGGATCTCAAAGAGAACTTAACAGAAGTACAACCCAATTCCCTCTGTGTTTAAAAAAGAAATTACTGTATTTTTCTCTCCATAAGATGCACTTTTTTTCCCCCAAAAGTGGGTGGAAAATGTTTGTGCATCTTATGGAGCAAATACTGCATCAGAGACTGATGTGTATTACCTGACCTGTCAGCGGTGGCGACAGCTGTTAGAAGAGGAAGCGGTAGACCCACGCAAAACCCCTGGGGACACTTAAGTGTCCCACTTCATTGCTGAATCTCACGGCATCTGGTCAGTATGAAGATAGCAAAGAAAGTGATATCAGTGACTATGAGCAACTGAGATTCATAAATTCTGACACTAGTGATGATGAGTTCTTGGGGTTCCCAGAAAACTAGAAGAGTACTTGAATCTTAAAGTCTTTCCTCATTTGCTAGTGAGAGTGATGATGGTTCTTAATACCACTGTTGACTGCTGTTCACATTACATGATTGAAATATTATTCTATTTTATTAAATATTTTAGTACACCATTTGGTTCAATTTTTTTTCTTGTTTTCCTCCTCTAAACCTAGGTGCATCTTATGGTCAGGTGCATCTTATGGAGCAAAAAATACGGTAGTTGTTACTGGAGAACTATAGATCTAGCACAGGGAAGGGGTTTTAGGAAGAGAGGAGCATATTGGCAACTACTGCACAGCATGTCTCAATTACTAAATCGCAGCAAGTTTGTGTTGCATTCTACTACAAGAAATACAATGAGATATATCTGAGCATAACACTGTAAACATAAGAACAAGTTAGAAACCTTTCAGATGAGGCAAATGATTAGGCATTCTTGACTAGTAAAAAAATATTTATTATAAAATTACACCACACCCTGATTATTGAATATTATATTTTTACCTCTTGCCTCATGCATCTGATAAAACATCTCTAATTTAATCCGTCAAGGAAAGCATCTGACTGCAAACATCAGTTTCATTATCAATGAAATGGGGATAATATGTTAAAGACGCTGACATAGTACTTACCTCATAGAAGAGACCCCAAGTGCCCATTATTTTTTCAGTTGATAGGTATAGGTGCTTTCTTTTGCCCATCGTATTGATATAAATTATTTCCCTCAACTTCGTACAGCCTAAGTGCTGCCAAGTTGCATTTCAAATCATTTTAAATATGTAACTCTTCTTCTGCGCCACCCTGTACCTACAGTATCCAAAAGCCTGTACATACCACTTTCCTTGGAGATGCACAGTATAGGTTAGCATATTAAATGCTCTGAGATGCTATGTAGTAAGGAAATTGTTTTTGTTTCTTTGTTTGCTTAACTTTTCTATGAAGCTCTATTTTAATATATCTGTGGGCACTTTTCCATTGAACACACTAGAAAACAAGACACTACAACACAGAAATACTATGATGTAGAGATAAAAATTGTAGGTGATTTTTATTTTTCTCTTTTTTATTTCATAATTGCCCTCAAATAGTATATTTTCATATTTTTACAATCAGATAAATCATTGTTTTAAAAAAGAAACTATTGACACTAAGATTATTTTTTCCAAGTGCTTGCTATTCTTAGATCTCTGTCCCTAGATCTTAGTGGGCATCTTAGTTTCCACATTTAGTACCTTGAATTTTCCATCAGTATAATAAACATATCATTTCCATAATATTTTTATGGTAAACATTTTGAAATGTAAGCATAACAAAATACTAACAAATAAAAGCAAAACATTTTGTTTTTAAGTCTCCTATAAAAATTCAAAAATTCAAGGGTCTACAGATAGTGTCATCATACAAAGAATGATTGATTTGGCCTTTCTAGGTTCAGGAATTCTAATTCTGACTTCATATTTTGTGAGTGAGAAGGGTTAGTCTTAACTAATATTTGAGCTACTTCTTAGCTGAGTGATATAGAATACAATGTGCTGCATAATCTCCTTGAGGATCTATTTTCTCATCTGTAAAATGGGAACAATATCACTTGTGCCTCAGCATTACTGGAAGATTTAAATGAGATATGACTCTGTGGAAGTGCTTTGTAAATGGAACTATAATTCTCTGTACAGAAATTATTTTAAAAGAAATAAAAACCCTCTTCTTTTAATATTAGACAGAGAAAACTAAATGTAAAAAGTAAGAATACCTCATGGCAATGCTTATATGTCTTAAGTACATGTCCTAAGTACAGTCTTGCAAAAAAAATTATCAGTAAATATCAAACAGACATTTCTTCTCTAATTGAAAGACTTTCTGTTTAGTAACATGTGACAATGTAGTTTCCACTAAGTGAGATATTGCCTATTATCTTCCTGAGCTTCTACCCTTGTTGCCTTAAAGATCCCTCTTCTACTTTTTATTCATAGGAAGTAAAATGTGCAAAAGTTGCCTTGCTAATATCTTACTAATTTATTTTACTACACACTGATGATAGTTTTCTCATCCTGATAATGTTTTCTCACTTTTCATAAATTAATACTTTTTTGACTTTCAATACATAATACAAAGCAAATATTTTTGCTTTATCAATATAAAAGAACCTATAGTCAAACTTTCAGACTACAAATGACTAGATTCTAAGGTTAAACAATGTTAATGAGAAGATTTGTAGTCTTTCTCCTTTTAATCATCCTATACAATATCAGTGTTGCTCACAAACTATAAGCCCTAAATCCCTAAAAAATGGGCATATTTCATATGCAACACAGGAAGTATCTAGAAAATTCTACCAAATTAAAGGAAGAATGAAGAATAAAAGATCACTTACTATCATGGCATTCTACACTATAATTAATATGTGGTTGATCAGATGGAGACCTTAAAGGTACTCAGAGGACCCCTTGAGAATCTGTAATCACACATTGTCTTTCTGTTCTGTGAGTTCTAGAAAAATATGAGAAATAACCTTTAGACATTTCTATATTAATTATATATCAATTTTTTAAATGATTAGCCACTATCAGTTACCCTGCAATTATTTAGCTAAGCCATTCAAAATCTCTCAGATTCAGTTTTATTATCTGTAAAAAGAAAGATGTTATAAATGTCTATCAATGGGGGAAAGTCTTATGTAAATTAAAATCTATCAATGCAATGGAATTTTATGGACCCATTAAAGTGATAAATATGAATACTCTAACAAAATGAAAGTTAGACTTTTATGGGAACAAAACCATGATAAACTTTTTGCATATTAAAATTAGAATTATGCATAAAATGCATAAGCATGGACAACTATGTAAGGAGGTTGTGGAGAAATCAATAATGTTTTGTTATTCTTTGCTATTATTTTTATAATGCCTAACGCTATCCTTATCCCGCAAAATTAAATAAAAACATTAAGCTACTATGATTATGCTTAAAATTCTATGATCCTATACCACAATGTATGCAGGCATATAGTTGCTTTGTTCCTTAAGTGTTTTATTATACATGGATCTTTCCCTTTGACTATATTGTGACAGTCCTAAAGAGGAGGTCCACGTGTTCACCAGCTGGCAATCCTCTACACTAGTTGAGGAGTAAGCATATGTAGAAAGCTAATAGATTTAGGGATTCAGGAATTGCAGCATCCATCCCGTGGTGAGTTAAATTATTGCCAGTCCCCTCGTACCAATTATGTCATATCCCAGAACCTGGTTCATGACCTTCTTTGAGAAAAGGAATTAGCAGGTTTTAGCAATATTGCTTGTTTAATGCGTGCCTTCCTAAATAAATTGTATTTCCATGAGGGTAAAGATATATCTGCTGTGTTGGTTACACTATCTCTAGTGCTTAGAACTACATCTGCAATATGAAAAACTGCTCACAAGTATCTGCTGTACAATTAGATCAAAATTTCTCAACTTGAACACCACTGACATTTTAATTCTTTGTTGGGGAGAGGGTAACTGTGCATTGTAGGATGTTTAGTATCTGTGGTCTCTACTCATATGTTACCATATGTCTCAATAACATGTTATAATTGTCAAAATTGCCTAACATAATATTTAATTTTGGTACATGATTGGCAGCTGACGTTCTCTCAGTATTTTCTTATGACACGGACTGTTGAATGATAAACAGAAAAGTAAGTTAATATTCTTTTTTAAAAAAGATTTTATTTATTTATTGTTAGAGAGAAGGGAAGGGAGGGAGAAAGGAAGGTAGAGAGAGAAACATTGATCTATTGCCTCTCCCACGGCCCCAACAGGGAACCTGGCCCGCAACCCAGACATGTGCCCTGACTGGGAATTGAAGTGGAAGCCTTTTGGTTTGTGATATGATGCCCAATCCACTGAGCCACACCAGTCAGGGTTAATTAAATATTCTTAACCAAAAATATTCATATCAACAAAATGAAAAGGCAACTTACTAAATAAAAGAAAATATTTTCTAATTACATATCTGATAAATGGTTAATATCCAAAATATATAAAGAATTAATATAACCAAATAGCAAAATAAATAACTAAATAAATAATCAAACAATTTGATTTAAAAACAGGGAATCTGAATAGAGACTTTTTCCAAAAAATACATACAGATGATCAACAGACATGAAAAGATGCTCAGCATCACTAGTCTTCATGAAATGAAAATAAAAAATAAGACATATAAACTCAAACCTGTTAGAATGACTGGTAACAGAAAGTTAAAAAAATAACAAGTGTTGCCCTCCCTGGTGTAGCTCAGTGGGTTGAGTGTCATCCTACGAACCAAAAGGTTGCAAGTACAATTTCCAGTCAGGGCACATGCTTGGTTTATGGCCAGGCCCCTGGTAGGGGACATGCAAGAGGCAACAAAACCATGTTCCTTTCCCTCTTTTTCTCCCTCCCTTCCCATCTCGAAACAAACAAATAAATAACTAAATAAATAACAAGTTTTGGGGAGGAGGTGGAGTAAAGAAAACCCTGTGCATGGTTGGTGGACATGTAAATTGGTGCAGCCACTGTGGAAAACAGTATGAAGGCTTCCCTAAGAACTAAAGATGAAACTATGATATGATGCAGTATATCCACTTCTGGATATTTACACAAAGAAAATAAAAAACATTTTGAAAAGATATCTGTACTCCCATGTTCACACATTATTTATAGTAGTCAAGATATGGAATAGCCTAAGTGTCCAATGATGGATGAGGAGTGGATTTTAAAAATGTGGAATATGCACACCCACACCATACTTGTAGATTCAGGGACTGGAATGGGAGGTGGAGGGGTGAGAGAAATGGGTGAAGGGTGTCAAAAGGTACAAATATTCAGTTATAAAATAAGTCATAGGAATGTAATTTACAGTATGGTGACTATAGTCAATATCTGAAAGTTGCAAGATATCCTAAAAGCCCTTATCACAAGAAAAAAATTTATTGTAACTATGTATGGTGATGCATGTTAACTAGACTTATTGTGATAATCATTTCACGATGTATACAAATAATCATTACGTCTTACTCTTGTAACTACTATAATGTTATATGTCAATCATACCTCAATAACAAAAAAATAAATCACTAATATTTCAAGCTTCCTAGAGCCACAAAAAAGAAGGAAACACTGTCTTCCCCCAACTCTTTGCATTTGCTGATAGGAATTGCATTTATACACATAAAATGTCTTAATTCTGCACACAATAATGTAACAAAGACAAATCCTTAGGAAGCATGTGTCTTTGGTTTATTATGTAAACTGGAGGAAGAGGCTACAGAATAATAGTTCAGGGTCCTTTGTTCAACATTAGAAATTTTTTTAAAGGAAAGAAACATACAGAAAAAGAATTTTCACCATCAGTAGTTTAAGCACCGCCAAAGTGTAAACAGTTCCTATAAAGTCTTTGTACTACATAAAGAGATGTAAGGTTTGTAACCAAGAACTTAAAGGGAAAAAAATGTGGGGGAATTACAAATAGAATAAAGCTAATTAGTTGTATCAAAGGATTATAGTTAAACAAAGGATTATAACAAGGCCAAAGAAGTCATTAACTAATATCTAGTATATTGCCATATTTCTCATCACCTTTGTGATAATTCACCTAATGTGAACCTGCACATCTGTGGTAGGAACTCCTACCCACAAGAATAGTTAGGAGTCACACCTCACCTTGGCTAGAGGCACAGTCTTCCCAATTACCAATGCCAACAATACTTAAATTTTGGCAGAGACAGAGGATCTTTCAGCAACTCCATCCTCCCAAAGAAGAAAAAATTGACCCACTGTGTCATTAAACACACATATAAACACAATGTATGCACACATCTTCGGGACTAAAGCTAAAAATCTTCGGGAAATCCTTATTGAGAACAAAGATGAAATTTAAAACACACATTTAAAAACATTCTTAGGAACTAAATAGAACAAAGAGCAGAATAGCAGTCAATAGGGGGGAGGGGAGAGGAAGAGAAGGGGGATAAGTAAGGGAAGGGTTTAGTCAAAGAACCTGTATAAATGACTCATGGACATGGACAACGGGGAGGGATATGATTACGGGAGAGGGGGTGGGTTGGGTGGGGGAGAGAAACTGGGGGAAAAGGGGGCAACTGTAATTGAAAAACAACAACAACAACAAAGAAGATTATTGATGATCTACCAGGAGGCAGTTTAGCTAGACATTATAAGAGATTATGTAAGAATCAATGAGACAATACTGCTAAAGCAATAAACATTAATGTCTGTAAAAAAAAAAAAAAAAAAAAAAAATTCTTAATTGAGTTCTATCCTAAATCCCCATCTACCTTCTTACTCTGGTCATCTGAGCTGGATCACAGAGAAGAAAATCTCAAAACGCCACTTTTCCTAAAACAGAAAATAGCACCAGGCATAAAGGACAAAACTTTGTTTGTCTTTTCTGTACACCTTACCATAGACTCAAACTTTCCAGAGTCAAAGGTACTTCCCAAGAGAATGTTAACCCAGATTCAAGTTTCACCACCAAAAATGCTGAGAGAGAGAGAGGAACAAGAAGAAAGAAGATGGCATTTCCAAATCTTTCTCAGTGCACTCCTCTCACCAAACGTTTCAAACATTCTGAAGGAGGTGGGTGGAGTTTTGTTCAATGTTGGATCACCATTTGTCAGAAATAAGTATTGCGAACCCTCAGAGAAAGCTGGTATAAGATAAAAAGAAATCCAAGATGTTTAGCAAACAGTAGACATAAGAAATGATGGGCTATATTATGTCCCTAACACATTTTTATGTCAAACCTGATCATCACTCAATTTCTATGTGGATTTCAATCATGTCTAAATGTCCAAAACTTACTCAAGCTTTTCTGGTTATCCCAATAAGCTTGTGGTTCACTAGGCCTTCAGACTCTGTGTTCAGCATTAGCGCAATAGGTTTCTGTTTACTGTGTAGCTGCGCCCAAATACCCAGTTAAGGCCTCAAGCCGCTAGTGGCATCATTAATGCCACAATGATTAAATGAGACAGCCAAGCACCAGTGTACCATGAAGAGCAACAGATTTCAAAGTCATCAAGTCTGACGCACTGTCATGCTTCTTAAAGAAAACAAAATGCATTAAGTTCCTATTTTTTCCACATTTTGCCAGTAAATAAAGAGGGCTGTTTCTGGTCTGTCAAAAGTATTTCAGTACTTTAACTGGATATTAGGACACTATGACATATAATCATCACTTTGTTACCAGTTTCAGTCCAGCAACATTGATTCAACTCTATTGGAAGAAACATATTTGCAGTAAAACCAGAAATATCTATTTCTAACTCCACAAGATAATAGATCATTAGCATTCCCAAGGAATTTGCCTGACAACTTATTACCCCAATTTGTGTGTGTGTGTGTATATTATATATATATATATATATATATATATATATATATAATTTAAATTCTCCTACAAAATGAAGTATAGTAAATTAAAAATATGTCATTTATTAATTCATCAATTCATTATCTTACAAGTTGCATGCAGTTTTAACTATGTACCCAGCACTGTGCTAAGAGTTAGAAATGCAGATATTCAAAAAAAAAAAAAAAAAAATCCCAGACACAATGCTCTGCTCTCATTTCAGCAAGGAATGCAGACATTAAAAAAACATTACATTATCTATGGCTGTTAGAAGAGAAGAAAGTGTGCAAGATGGTTGAATACATTGAATATTTTTATTATGGAGTTGTGAAAAGGTATAGCTAAAAAATTAGACCTAGGTTCAAACTCTAACCCCAAAATTTACAAGCTGCATATACGTGGTTAGTCATGCTAAATCTTAGTTTTCTAATCTTTAAAATCAAACTAATCATATTTTCCTTGTAGTGTATGGTAAGAGTAAAGAATATATTCTATGTGAAAGTACCCAGGATAGAGTTGGTACCTGATAGGCACTCAATAAGCATTAGTATTCCCTCAAACCTTCTGGTAAATTAGGCTTTTTGAGTGTGGTTTGGGAACTCAAAAGATTTTGTGCTATATCTTATCAATCAATGTGGTTAATAAGCAATATATTTAAAGCTATAAATAATTAATGCTATAACAGCTAGAAAGAGACACTTCTCAACAGGAGAAACTGTAGAAAGAATGACTAGAAAATTGCTCTCTTGAATCAAGTAGAAAAGATTGAGTATGTTTGCTCCAGGACTAAAAATCAATATGCACGAAAAGCAAAGAAAATGTCCCCTAATGTTGAAAATGTCATAATAAAGGCCAAGGAAATATAATAAAGGATCCTAAGTGACAAAATCAGATGGGCATGAGAATGAATGGAAAAATGGTCAAACACTGACCTTGGGAGTTTATAGTCTATTTATGAACATAACAATTACATTCTGTAATATAAAAATAAATTCTTACTACCCAAAAATGATTGTCTTTGAAATCATGGTAATCCCCTTGTTTAAACTTAAAATTCACAAAGAACTTAAATACTAACTGATAAAACAAGCATATCCCCAACCGGGAAGTGAACCCACAACCTAGGTATGTGTCCTGACTGAGGATAGAACCAGCAGCCCTTCAGTTCACAGGACAATGCTCCAATCAACTGAGCCACAGTTGATAAAAAGTCAGGGATAAAAAGTCAAACTTTTAAAAATGTGGGCTAGACCCTGACCAGGTAGTTTAGTTGATTAGAGCATTATCCTAATACACCAAGGTTGTGGGTATGACCTCCAGTCAGGACAGAGATAAGAATCGACCAATGAATGCATAAATACGTGGATAAACAAATCTTTCTCTCTCTCCCTCTCTCTCTCACGCAAATCAATAAATACATTTTTTAAATTGTAAATGAGAGTTATGCTTGTCCATTTTAACCAAATAAGCAAAAAGGAAATTTGTTAATTAATTTTTAAGAAGTACTAGTGAATGTTTCAATTCACTTGTAAACTTGTAAGTACTTAACAGCTGTTAAAATGATTTGGCAGTATAATTACTGATATAAAAAGCTAGAGTAACTCATATTTATTTACTGTCATGCAGATTGCTTGCCAAGCAGTACATCTTTGGATATTTACTTTGTGTTGCTACAAGAAATTTTAAATGAAGAGAAAAAATTCATAAGTTTTCCCATTATATTATCAATTTGAGAGATCTCATAATCACAACATCGAAAGCATCCTCAGAAATGCATTTGCTTTAGTTGCCTATGACCTGGCAGGTAAAAGGAACTCTAACAACCTTCCTTCATTGTATAACCCTGTGTTTAGCTATTTTTGGAACTCAGAATAACTCGCACCTATATAAAGCCCTTCTTGAATTAATTTATTTATTACTCTAAATTACATGCTATTCAACCCTGGCTGGTTTGGCTCAGTGGATTGAGCGTCGGCCTGCGAGCTAAGTGTCGCTGGTTCGATCTTCCAGTCAGGGCACATCAGAGAAGGAAAACTCTGACTCCAAAAAACCTCTGCTGCTTTGCGGCATACCTCTTCAGGGGAAAGGCTAAGGGAGTAAACCCCGACAGAAAATCCGGAGCCGGAGTCCCTAAGGCGGTTTGACGTTGTAGTCAACACCGGCAACTCCTGCGGCGCACCTGAAGCCAAGCTGTATTGACTCCGTCTTTCCCTTGGACCCTTCAGCTGCGAAGAGAGGGGGGGTCTGCTGCATGGGCAACAGCAGACCCTCCATATCACCCTGCCCAGGCTCTGTAGCTTCAGCTTCACTGGAGAGGACACTCCAGCGTCATCGCAAGATGTCGATTCAACACGGGAGGAGACAGATACCGTGTCACTCCCGAGTTGGACTGCACAGCCATTCTCGGCGGTGCAGATAGACTCTTAAGAAGCTACACCATCGTCTCTCGAGACGGACGGCTGCCGACCGACCGACATGCTATTCAGCCCTATTGACTCCACTACATTGTGCTTTTTAAATTTTTCTCTACATTTTCCTCTCTGCTCTATTTTGGCTCTCTTCCCATCAAAATAAAGAAATGAATCTGGAGCCTGAATTTTTGTACCAAGGCAGTGACCCCCTAGCAATGTGACTATGGAAAAGCCCCTTGATCTCTCTGGTCTCAGTTTTTTCTTGGTAAATTGACAGAATTGGACTAAATTATCAATGAGATGCCTTCCAATCCTGCCACTCCATTATTTCCAAAAGACTTGATAAGTTGTCATCTGCTTTAGTAGTGGGAGTGGCGGGAGGTACCTCAAGCAAGAGATCCAAATTGTAGTCTAGGCTCTGCTAACTTGGAAAAACTGGGTCACTTTTCTGAGACTAGTTTGGCTCATTTAAATACGTATAATTATACCTGCCCTGCTTACTTCACAGGATCGGTGATCCCGAGAGGTGAAGATACAGGCTGACAAATAGTATAAACTTTATCCTTCCTGATCTTTTCAGATCTGGCAGATGCAGGCAGGAGAAAAGATAGTGAGTAGAAAAATAAACATTACTTTGAGAGTAAATTACAAAAACAATTAGTTAATGACATAATGATTGTCAAATATTTGAAGACCTTAAATATATTAAAAGCAAAACAAGTTAAATTTGGCAGCAGAGAAATTAGGAAAACAAAGAACAATAAACTGAATTCTAACACTATTTCTGTCATAAATTAGATAAATAAATACGTGACTTTGGAAAAATCACACTCTCCTGTTTTGTTTTTGTTTTTGTCAAATATAGACCCTCAAACTGACACAATCATATCCATAAGAAAAATTTTCTGCATTATAAATTTTCTTTTTAAATAGATATTTTTTAAATTGAAGAAAAGAGACAGAGAGACAAAGGGAGATAGAACTTCTACTTTGTCTACAACAGACTAGTTCATAACATTCCAAACCTGCTGCTGAGAAAACCTCAAAAGGTTGGATTATCAAAAAATGATTGAAGTTAGCAAAGAGCCACCAAGGCAGCCAGGCCTTGAGGAACCAGAATCCCCGAGAATAAACCACACTGAGGTGGGCTCAACACTTTTCTCTTCAAAGCATTTTCCTATTTGTAACCAGTGCAGAGCAAGAGGCTGAGGAGCTGAACAGAGAGCTGAGCAGAAACAGCTGCTGAGTAAAGCTTTTGGCAGTCTCAGGAGACTGGGGACACAAAATTAGAGTTCAGGGTTGAAAGGAAAGCTAAGACTTGAGGATTCAGGATCCTGCTGTGAAGGAAAGTGCGAAGGAGAAAGGGCAGCACCATGTGCTATTTTTTCTCTCAAGGCAATAATAGGCGCTTCATCAGCAGAGCAGGGAGGGAGACTAAGGACTTGGGAGGACTGAAGCCTTGGAGAAGCTAAGCAGAACTTGTAGCAATCACACAGTTCTGGGAGACAAAAGTCGGGGTTCATGGTTCACCAATGAGGAAATGCCCTTGTAAACAGCTCAGGGTTAAGGTTAGGGTCAACATTAAGGCTAGGAATAGCGGCACACTGAAATAAAAACCACCCTTATAAAAACTAAAATTTTGTCCTCAATTCAGCCCAGCCCATAATTGGACGGAAGTGATGTGCCCTTGATCTATGTGCACGTTAGAAGCAAAAAGTAAAACCTTTCCAAAGGAACATGGTATCATTCAAATTACCTAAAATTTTTTTATTAATAATAGCTGTCATTCAATAAAAATTCACCAGATTGCCAAGAAACAAGAATAAAACCTATATATAATAGAACAAACGTACAGTTCACTCAAATGATGGATTTATTAGCCATTATCCTTGAAATAACCATTATTGATATGTTAAAGAAAACAAAAGGTACCCCTAAGATATAGGCACTTTTCTGTAATACATAATATGCTGCACTTCAATACAAATTTTATTTTAAAAGTTAATTTTAAAACATGAAAAGATAATTTCTCCAGAGAACTAGATCTATGAAAAAGAATCAATGGAAACTCGAGAACTGAGAAAATTCAATAAGTGAGATTAACAATTCAATAGGCAAGTTTAAAAACAAATATGACTCAGTAAAATAGATGGTAGGTGAACTGGAACGAAAGTTAATAAATAAATCCAAAATAAAGCAACAAGACAAAAGCTAAAAGATATACAATTATTTTAAAATTCTATAAAACATATATAGATCATAGAAAAAAGAACTAAGTATGTGTTAATAGATTCCTAGAATTAGAGAAGAGAGAGAATATGACAGAAGATTATATGATATATAAAAATAGATAGATTTTCAAAGCTGACAAATTCAAAGTCACAAACTTAAAAAGTTCTACCAGTCCCAAGTATGGTAAATGCAAAGAAAACACAGCACAGCATTTAACAGTCAAACTTCTGATAAGCAAAGACAAAGATAAATTCTTAAAAGCAGACAGTAATTATAAAGGAACAATAATAAGACTCACAGTTCATTTCTCATCAAAAAATGATGAAACCTGTAGCTATTTTTAAAGCATGAACAGCCAAATTTTAATTCTGTATTTAGTGAAAATTTGGTTCAAATAATGAGGGAAAATATATTTTCAGCAAACAAAACAAGAGATTGCATCACCAAAAGATCTCTATTAAAGGAAATACTAGAGTTCTTTAGGTAGAAGGAAAACTATTCTAAAAAGAAGCATAGAAATCTAGAAAACAATAAAGAGTAAAAAAGAGGTTAAATATGGAGGTAAGTTTAAATGAATACTGGCTACATAATGTTAGAAATAACATAGTGACAATTAAAGTTAAAAATTCAGTTTAAATGGAGAAATCCTAGGAGAAAAAATTACCCAAACTGACATAAGAATAAACAAAAAAATGTACATTTTCCAATCCCTAATAAATAATTAAATTATTAACTTAAAACCCATTTTAGAAGTTTCCAGTCCAAAAGATTTCAGAGATGAATCCTGAAAATTACAGGCCAATCTTTCTCATTAGCAACATGGAAGCAAAATATCAAACATAAAAAGCAAACTAAAAACAGCTATTGTGAACATGTAAAAAGAATAACAAGTCATGACCAAGTAGAGTTTATTTAAAAAACACAAGTTGTTTTATCTTTCAAAAATCAATCAATGCAATTCACTATATTGATAGAAAAAAAATTTGTCTGATCATTTCAATAGATGCAGAAAACACTTTCAATAAAATTTAACACACATTTATAATATTTTTGAAAATCATAACAAACCAGGAATAGAAGTGAATGACCATAATCTCAAAACATTTTTAAAACACTATATTAATGTGAAATATTGAAATATTCTTCTTAAAGATTAAAATGTAACTTATCATCACTTTTATTAAATATTATACTATGGGTTTTAACTAATGCAAAAAGAAAAGATTTAAAAATTAAGAGACTAAAAAAGAGGAAATAAAACCATCAGTTTTCTCAGCTAATTAAATTATGTACTTAGTAAATCTAAAATAATTTTAGGAAGTTCTCTATATATAATGTCGATAAAAATTAATTGTATTTCTTTAAATATATCACCAACAAACCATTTAAAAATACAATTTAAAACATATACTATTTACAATAGCATCAAAACGTATCATATCTCAATGAATAAATATACTGAAAGATATTTAAGACCTCTACATGGAAAATGACAAAATATTGAAAGAAATTAATGAAGATCTAAATAAATGAGTATATGTACATATATTTTTCATAAGTTATAAGCTAAAAGTTTTAAACATGTAAATTCTTTCCAACTATTCTACAGATTCAATTAATTGACAATCAAAATCTCAACAAGATTTTTGTGGAAATAGACAAATTGATTCTGAAATAGCTACTGAAATGCAAATAGCAAAGAACTGCCAAGAAAAATTATAAATAAAAATAAAACAAAGACTTATACTACCAGATATTAAGAGTTTTATATGCCATTATTTAAAAAGTACTCTGTTTACATAAGGATAGACAAATAGGCCAAGATAATAGAACAGACTCTCAAAATAGGCCTTCTTATACAGTATACGGTTGCATAATACACATCAAAAGTTTCCTGCAATTCAATGAAGAAAAAATAATGTTATCAATAAACAGTTAATTGTATATACATATGGGGAAAAATGAATTACGACCATTTATATCTAAATGTGGAAAGTTCTAGAAGAAGAGAACATATAAAATATTTCAACAAACGTGGGATAGGCATAAATTTTCCTAAAAATAACTATGGTTTCACACAAAAAAATAAAATAAATTGGACTAAATTAAAAGCAAGAATTATTATTCAAACAGTGCCATTAGAAAATAGGAAATGCAAGCAAAGAGAGAAAATATTTGTGATGCATATATCCAAAATAGAACTTCTATTTAGAATATATACAAAACATTCAAATCAATAAGATAAAGAAAATGCAGACCAATAACCATGAAAACATTCTCAAGTCACCAGAGAAATGCAAAATTGACACCACAATATTACTATATACCCAATAAAGTAGCTACTGAAAAAATGTAGAGCAACTGAAACTAATATAGGTTGCCAGTGGGAGTACAAATTTATAAAAACCACTTGGGAAAACTCTTTATAATTTTGTACTACAGCTAAACATATGTATATTCTAAAATCTAGCAATTCCACTCCTGGTTGTATGACCAAATTCAAATCCAAAATTTACAAAAATTTTCTAAGCACACTTAATCATAATAGCCTAACACTGGAAAACAAACCAATATTCATCAATAGAATGAATAAGTAGTATAGTGTTATATGTATAATGGATTATTATATAAGACTGAGAAGGGATAAATTGCTTCAGCATGCAACAGGGTAACTCTAACTAACACAATGTTAAGAGAAAAGAAGTCATGCAGTAAATACCATAGAATCACATTTATATAAATTTCAAAGACAGGCAAAAGAAATCCAAGTTAATTGATGTCAGAAGAGTGGTTACTTCCCAAGTTTGAGTGCTAGTGACAAAGAGAGCACAGCGAAGTCTTCTGTTTACTGATAATATTTATTTCTAGATGTGAGTGATTGTGTTCACTCTTTGAAAATGCATCAAATATATACTTTGTGTGCTTTTCTGTATTTGTATTTTACTTCAATTTTAAAATATACAATTGGATGGGTAAGTAAATTAGTAGATAAAACATATTAATGTTTTTTTAAATTGTAGTAGAAAACACAAGACATGATATGAGATCTTATATTTTTTAGTGTACAGTGCAATACTGTTAACTGTAAACACAGGTTGTACAGCAAATCGATAAAACTTTTTACCCATTGAACAGAAGATCCTCATTTCCTTCTTTCCTGGAAACCATAATTCTGCTTTTTGTTTTGATGATTCTGACTACTTGACATATTTAATATAAGTGGATCATATGGTGTTTGTCTTTCTGTGTCTGGCCTATTTCATTTAGCACAATGTCCTCGAGTTGTATCCATGCTATAGCATATGACAGAATTTCCTTCTTTTGTTTGGCTGAATAATATCCCATTGTATGACTATATCATATAATCTTTACCCATTCATCTGCCCATGGACACTTAGGTTGTTTATACAGCTTGGCTAACCTAAATAGTGTTGCAATGAACATGGAGATGCAGATATTACCTCAAGATCCTAATTTCAATTTTTTTAGCTAAGTATCCAAAGTGGGATTGCTGCAGCATATGGTAGTTCTATTTTTAATGTTTTTGAGGAAACTTCATACTGTTTTCCATGGTGGCTATACCACTTTAATTTCCATCAACAGTATTTAAAGATTTCCATTTCTTTAATCCTCATCAATACCTTTTAATTTCTGGGGTTCTTTTGTGTTGTTCTTTTTTTTTTTTTTTTTTTTTTAATAATGTCCATCCCAGCAGTTGTGATGGGACAGCTCACTGTGGTTTTGATTTGCATTTCCCTGATGATTAGTGATATTGAGCATTTTTCCATATATTTGTTGATTATTTGAATGTCTACATTGGAGAAAGGCCTACCCAAGTTCTTAGCCCATTTTTAAAATCAGGTTATTTGATTTTTTGCTATTGAGTTGTAGGAGTTCCTTAAATATTTTGTCTATTAACCCCTAATTAGATATATGGTTTATAAATAGCTTTATCCCATTCTGCAGGTTATATTTTCATTCTGTTCATTGTTTTCTCTGTTGTTTAGAAGCATTTTAGTTTGATAGAGTCTCGTTTGATTATTTTTGCTGTTGTTGCCTGTGGGTTTTTTGTTTTGTTTTGTTTTTTAATTGCAATTTCTGTCTGAGCCATTGTGACTCCTCTCCTTTTGTAATGGTATCCTCTTTCTACAAATATTTTTAAGGCTGAATGCACATTATTTGGATTCTTTTTTTTACTCCTACATTACTTGGCCTAGATTAGCTACACAAACAAAATTAGCGACCTATTTTTTGACCCCAGTAACCAATGCCTTGCTTCTGAGGACATATCTCTTAGGAGGCATGTCATACTATTTGAAGGGTGACATGTCAGTCAAACCTCAAAAGAGTAGTCAGTAAAAGCTGAGAAAATCTAATATTTCCTCCCAAAGGAAAAGTTGATGGTTGAAATTCAAATATTCTATTTTTTGGTTTTTCCAGGAACACATATAATTACAATCATCACTAAAATGAATCCTATTGGTCAAATCCTGAACAATTATGAGTTACAAATTCAATCTCTAAGTCATCTCATATTTCTATATTGTATTTCTCTCATTTTTGTTTTAGTGGCTAAAAATGTTATAAAGCTAAAGTGTAAAATGCCTAGGCATCAACCTCATTGCTTTTCAAACAGTTTTGCTCTGAGTATCATTTCAATTCATTTTGCAATACTTCATTTCTCCAATACTTCAGTCACTTTGCTCCCAACAGATCATGTGACTCTGAAAATATTTCTCCTAGGCCACTTCAGTGCTGGGTGATTCAGCTGAGGTCAGTGCAACCAGATGTGAAGGTGAGCATAACATGTAAGAATGGCCACTTTGAAGGTTACAGTTCAGTAGTAGGAAGGGCTTTCCCATTAGAATATTGATAAAACCTGAAATTTGCCTTTTTCAGTCTGACTCTCTTAAGTTAAACAAACTTTAGACTCTATCTAGTTACAATGTTCTCTGAGCAATTCTGAAAATAAGATGAGATTCTTTTATGCCATGGAGAAAGGTAAAGTTCATTAGTTACGGATAAAAATCTACATCAAGGTAACAATTGAAAAATGTAAAGAACAAGTTTGGTTTAACTAGTGTTTGATGGCTGCATTCCAACTACAAAATTCTACATAAAAATATTTTGTATTTAAATAATACTTTCTACCTTTCAACATGCATCTTCAAATTGGGGCTAGTGGTTTCCACCTTACCGACTAAGCAAGATTGTTCAGAAGAAAATAACAACAGGCACCTTTTATTGAAAACCTATCATGTCCTAAATTTTGTGTTGAATTGTTTATATCTATGAGATAAGTAATATTACAGTCCAATGGAAAAACTGAGACTTAGAGAAGATAACTTCTTACCCACATCATAGGGCTTATTAGGGGCAAGAAAAGACATTTAAATTATGATTGTTTTATATGCAAATTTATGCTCTTTACTGTTACCTTATAAAGAATTAGGTAATAGAAATGAGTGCTTTGAAAGTTATCTATCACTAAATTAACTGAAAAGGAGGACCTGATAAAGTAAAAAGGGCATCATACCTGGATTTGGCTTTGAAACATTTGAAACCAGAAGTTGAAGAGTTAACACTCTTCTGACAACTAGGTTGTGGCTTCTGATATGCATAATCAATATAACAGAAAAATAAGAATTCTACAGCAGGATACAACTATTTAAAAGGTGTTTTAATTGACTGTCAGCAGGTATGGAGCAGTAATGAACATATATACCTTAATTAAATTAATTAATAGATATTTTAATCAAGGCATCTGGTTATTAACAACTGAAAATTCTAAATGTAGTACTAAGGTCCTAAAACATGGATAACTAAACAAAATCTTACACTAAGGATTTATGTGAAATTTAAAATCCATTTCCCCAGCTGATAGGAGTGTTAGCTGCTACGGCTCAGCTGAGCCCCTTCTCTCCAGGAAACTGCCTTGACCAAAATTACTTCCCCTCCGCTTGGCAACCTGCATCCAATGACGGCTCAATGTCATGGCACAAAGAATCAGTAAAACTTGCTTCAGTGAGAACTATCAAAGAGCCATTTCAGCTCCAGAGCTTCCTCTAGGATCAGCTGAGGCCTCTGTTACAACTGGATCTTGGTTCCGCTCCCTTTACCTAGAGCATTCCCTAATAACCTATTGCATATAAATCTCTGGGTTTTTAAGACTGTTTTCTGGGGAACCTGACCTACTATAATGTTTAGTCTCAAATTGTCCTCCAGTCCACTGTTTCTGGTTCTTACCATTATTATCAAATATGCATCTTTTTTCCATTTTCCCAACATCAAGTGATGTAGTAGTAAATCTTTCACTTAGGGCTGCCATTACTTCGTGGAACTCCTGAAAATGCAATAAAGACTCCATGCATAATAAAGCAATTATGGTGAAAAATGGTAGCCTTTATGACTAAAAGGATTTTTAAAGACATATTAGTCTCAGCTTAGGAAATGTGTTTCTAAAAAACACAGTTTTAAGTTACAAAGAATAGACCGTAGTACCAAGAGGCTATGTCCCTCAACCTGTGGACAGTTAAATGAGTTTTTCCCATATCTTAAGTGAAATATAAAATCTAGGTTGTGAAACTGAAAGAATCCCCACAAACCCATGAAAAAGTAATTTGATAAGAACCAACTATTTGTGTTATATATAGAACTTGTACCGAATTGTATCACAATCAACAATTTAACAAAAATTTGACATGTATTAACCACCTATTATGTTCAAGGCACTCATCTGGGTTCTATAGGGATGAATAAGATTATTTTAGACCCTAAATATTTGTGGACTTAATTGCCACTATTACTTTTCTTCACAAGCCCGCAGTTATTTGGGAAGAAAAGCAAAATAAAAAGCAGACAGTGACTAAATCCATGGGTATGTTTTTAACAAGACAAATATGAGGACCAATTAAATGTCACCTATTTAACACTTTTGTTCTCAGAATAACATATTCTATTGCCTATATCCAAGTAATAATGACACAGTACAACCAAGAAGATAATACCAAATATTTCCAGAAGGTTTTCAGGCCTGAATGCTGAAAGTGAGGAAATCATGCTATTACTGAGCTTATAAAAATTAAAGCATTTAATCTTTTCAAAAGATTTCCTAATAACTTTTTTCAATTCTAGGTATAAGCAGTTAGAAAGACTTAGAATGAATATGCTAAAATACCACTGTAAAATGCACACACAGTTGTATATAAAACTCATCATATTCCACAGAAGATCTACTCCTTTTTTTCCTGCTCTTCCTCTGTCAGTGAATGGCACCACCATCTGCTCAGTTGCTCAAGTTAGAAATCTGGAAATCAACTTTGGCACCTCTCTATCCCTTGCCTCACATATCTAACCAATAAATTAATCTAATATACAGTACACCCTGCTATTTTATCTCCTAATTCATTCACTCTCAGCAGGGGCAATATCACCCCCAGTGGAGTGAAAATTGGTTCTTGGGGAGAGGAGAAGTTATGGTTAATTTTATGTGTCAACTTGACTAGACTATATCACCCAGGTATGTTTAGTCAAACATACTAATCAAGATGTGGCTATTGGAGGTATAAATGATTAATACATGTAACAAGCTGACTTTAAGAAAATTAAATTACCCTCTATAATGTGTAGGCATTATCCAATCAATTAAAGGTCTTAGAGGAAAGACTAGAAAAAGAATTCTGCCTCAAGAATGTAACATAGAAATTCTTCTTAACCTCAAGCCAGTGATCTACCCTGCCTGACATATTACAGATTTGCCAGCTCCCCAATCTTCTGAGCAAATTCCTTAAAATCAATCTCTCTCTCTCTCTCTCTCTCTCTCTCTCTCTCTCTCTCTCTCTCTCTCCCTCTTTCTCTCTCTCTCCCTCTCTTCCCCACTCTTCTCCCTCTCTCCCTCCCTCTGCCTAATACTGAGGGTGAAAAAAATATTTTTGTATAAAATACAGATAAACATACTGTACAAAAATAAATATTCAGTATATCTGTATTACTAGCATTTTACTGGGCAGGGGATTGGGGAGAGGGAGGGGTGTGATAATGAAAAAATAGTGAAGAAACACTGTACTAAATATTTCTTAAAGTATGTCCTCTACTCTCTATCTCTTATACCACAACCCAAAGATAACACATTATTTTATTATCAAGAACACTGTTTCTTAAAGGCTCTCCAGGGCTATATTAGTCTCCCTCAAATACATGTTTCACACTATCTACCAGATCTATGTAAAATGCAAATCTCTCTCTTGTGTAAAACCCTCTCATGGCTCTGGGTTTGGCAACCTCTCATCTCTGCTATGAACAGGGAAGTGTCTTTTCATCATTTCACACAGAAGGTTACTGAAACCCAGTTAATTCAATGACTTGCCAAAAGTTGCACAATAAGCAGAGGCAACTTCAGGATTTTAAACAAGATTTTACGATCTAGATTTCCAGTTTCCTTAGAAGAACATGCTGTTTTGACATTAGGCAGGCCAACATCTGGATATTATCAGCATTTACTTACCAGCTTATGTAAATCTGAGCAAATGACTACTTTAAAGAACCTGTTTCCTAATCTGTAAAATAAAGGCAGTTTCCTCCCCTCTAAATTGATGTTAGGATCAATTAAGCTAATACACATACACACATACATATATGTACATGTAGGTGCATATACTGTACATGTATATACACTTATATACATATATAAACATGTATGTGTGCAGATAGATAGATAAAGATTTTTAAACTGCTATGCTACCCCCTCCACAGGTGCTCTCCAAGTTAGAAACAGCAATAACCTATCGTGAAATTCAGCTGAATTTTTCTACCTCTTCTAGCTTCATGTCAATGTAGCCTTATGACAATTTATGTCATCACCGGGCAACAATGAACCTGAGCTAAAGTCACCACCAAGTGATGCTTAAGAATAATAATACCTCTTCCCAACCACCTCCTTCTTTTTTCTGAAAGTGTTCACAAACAGCATATGGTTCTCTACACATTTCCTCACCATTTCTCCCCTCCTGACTCAATGAAACCACTCCAGTCACTGTATCTCAACTGAAAATGAATATGTATTTTCACATTCTCCTTTTCATCTTTCCCAAAGACTTGTTCAGCTACTTTAGGAATACCCTCTCCCTCACTTTGTTCCATGTGGGAACCCTAAAAGACAGCCTAACCCTAATACTGCAGGGTTTACAGGGATCTGGCAAACCATGGAGCATTCCTGCCCAGTCTCTTTTCCAGTATTCTGAGACATGTTCGTCCCGACTCTCCTAGAACATAATGAGTTAAGAAAGTTTTGAGACATGTTCATCCCAAACTGTCCTAGAATGTGACCAGTTAGGAAGGTCACAATTTGTTAAAGAAGTTGTCCTCATGCTAGAAAAAAGAAACTAGTTTATAATATCCTTTTGTCCTCTGCAGCATGTAAAACACATCTATCCCCTTTTCCATGTGACAGCCCTGAATGCACCTTTATGTTTTCAGGATAAATGCCCCCATTTACTCTAGAGCTATCCTTTCCTCATGGGACCTAGTTATCATTTCCTAGTTGTCTGTCTCCAGGACATACCCCATGTTATCATTTGTCACTCTTTGAAAATATGGTCCCTAAACAGCAACAAAATAGTATCATAGAACTTAACAAATTAGAACCATCATTTTAACAGTGTTATAAATATAGGTAGATATTTCGATTGATTCATAAAAATCCATTCACCATTATAGCTTCAATTACCATTTCTCATACGTGCCTTTAAATTTCTACCTACATTTGCATCTCTCTGATGGCTAGTGATGTTGAGCGTTCTCTCATGTGTCTATGGACCCTCTGTGTACACATGGACACGGACAACAGGGGGGGATTGACTGTGGGAGAAGGGGTGGGCTGGGTAGGGGGGAATGGGGGAAAACTGGGACAACTGTAATTGAAAAACAATAAAAAAGATAAAAATTAATATTAAAATGTAAAATCTTTTCTACCTTTAGCCATGACTTCCTGCAGACTGATGGCTATTAAGTCAAAAACATTTTTATTTTTTAACTGCATTGAGTAAATAATTTTTTCCTGCTGAATACTACTACCACTGATTAATATTAATGTGTAACATTAATGGGCTATTAAGTGTGTGTCACGAACTAAGTTTAAATTTTTACATATTTCACTTCACTAAGTCCTCATTTTCTCAATGAGAAAACTGAGGCAGAGAGTTAACATATGTAACATGCCCAGGTTATCCAGGTAATACAAGGTTCAACCAGGGATATCTGCCAAATCTAAACTCTTAAGCAATACATTCATTAGAAAAGTTCTACTACTTGCTGATCCCAAATCAGGTTTTTATTTTTTTATTTTTTATTGAATTTATTGGAGTGACATTGGTTAATAAAACCATACAGATTTCAACAGTACAATTCTATGATATATCACCTGTATATTGTATTGTATGTTCACCATCTAAAGTCATGTCTCTTTCCATCACAATTTATCCCCCACTTTGCCCTCTTCCACTTCTCCCCAGCCTCCTTTTCCTCTCTCAATTGCCATAGTATTGTCTGTATTATGAGGGTTTTTTTTTGTTTTTGTTTTTTTGCCTAATCTCTTCATTTTTTTCACTCAGTCCCTCGACTCCCCTCCCCTCTGTCAGCTGTCAGTCTATTCCCTGTTTCTGAGTCTGCTTGTACTTTGTTAGTTTATTTTGTTCATTAGATTCCACATATAAGTGAGATCATATGGCATTTGTCTTTCTTTAACTGGCTTATTTCACTTAACATAATACTCTCAAGTTTCCACTAGATTTTTTAATCTCTCTCTCATTATTCCCACATAAAACCTATCTCTTCCATTAGATCAGATGTGTTAATCCCTCTTAAATCATTCCTTAAACATTTCTGCTTTCCCAGTTTGTGTTCCTGCTATTCTCCAGCATTCCATCCATTTTTCCATCACCATCTTTTCACCAAAAAATAAAACCTGTGAACAAATACTATTATAGTTTGTATTCATTCATACTTATCAATTCACACTTATTAATATTTTGTAGATGAGAAAACTGAGGCTATTTGCCAAAGGTCCCATAGCTATTTGTAGGAACTGGAAATTAAACCCAGATCAGTTTTACTACAAAGACGAGGCTCCTTCACCACACTCTACTGTGCCGTACACACTCACTGTTCACCCTCCAGGGAACAAACCCTCTCCCTGCTCTTCTACAAGCCTACTGTGACTGGTCTAGCCAAGCTATTTTTCCTTGTTCTAAATTCTCACAGCACTTATGGTTTTTGCTTTGTGAAATCTCTAATATTGTTATCATGTTTTACTTTCATGCTGGTATTGAGGTCCTGGGGAACTAACTGTCTTGTTATTCAAAGCCAGGTGGAGGAGGACCACACATAGCAGTTAAGAGCAAGAACCCTGGAGCCAGTCTGCCTGAGGTCAAATCCTAGCACTACTCTTCTTTGGCAGTGTAATCTTGGGGGAATTACCTGATCTCTCTGTAACTCTCTTTCCTCATTTGTAAAATGGCCATAATAATACCTAATGCATAGAGTTGTAAGAATTAAATGAGTTAATCTATAAGTTCTCAGGACATGGTTTAGCACATTAGTCACTTAGCTATTGAGGGCAAAAAAATTGCTCTATTTTTATCTTCATCTATTCTAATGCCCTATTTTCAGACTTGGAAACTAGCCCTTCATGGTCAGTCTATGGCAGCCAAAGGTGGGAGAATAAAAAGAGAAATGCCCTTTAGAATTACATAGGCACAGGGTGGGAATTACCATGGGTTTCTAGGTTGACTCCAAGCCAGGCCAAAGGTAAAGCAAGCTTGACTGAATCAATTAAAAGAACTATTATGATGACCAAATGCAATGTGAGGAAAATGACTTTATAGATAGTAACATGGCAAATAAATGTTAACTATTATTTGAAAGTGATAAGAATTGGAGGCTTCTTGTTCATATGGAATCTGAAACATACCTTCTCTGAAAATGTGCCAAATCATAGTTATAAATTACATGAAAGTCAAGGGTTGAAAAATTTACTGTCTCCACTAACGAGAAGAAAATTAAACATAAACTGATATTTGTAACTTGAAAATAATCAGGCACTGTAGGGAAGGAACATGCCTTAAAGTCCAGTTTCGAAAGCAGTTGAAATCCTGGAGATTCCTATGATTGGAATAGACTGGACTAAGCCTTGAAGCCCAAGCCTTGCTGTCACTATCTGTCCAACTCTCTCCTTTATATAAAAATGGAAAACACTTCTCTGAAATGCATTTCTAAAATGTAGCAAAAATCATCCTACCCTGTTTTTATGCAATCCACCAACCAGATGAAATTATCTCTCCACACAATTCAGTCCATGCCAGAAAAAAAAAAAAAAGAAACAGGAAGGCATTTAACCTTAACATCCTTATATCACTTGAAGATGAATATGTGAGTTTTTGTGAATTTCCAATAAAACATGATACAAAATTACCTATATTCCCTCTTCATTTCCTTGTCCTCAAAGTGACAATGGAACCTGCTACAGAAATGAGAGCTATTGTTCTCTTGTATTCAATTCTGAAAATGGGCCTTCTTATTCACTTCCCTTGTGCCTGAGGCAGGTCCTGGCATATGACAGGAACACATAAATGTGGCTGAAATAGTGCATAAGGCATCACCACCTCCCCCACTCTCCCTGTAGCCATCATCCTCAAACATCAGCATGCATGAGCTCTATGAATGAGGGCTACTGTGCAAATTCTATATTCACTGCCCCTCCACAGGAAATTCTGAACCAAGAGATCTGACAGGCACTCAAGAATTTAAACATGTAAACAAATATTCTAGGAGATCCTGATGCAGGTAGTTTAGAGACTGTGAGAGACCGTTTTGTGTAGTATAGGAAATTGTCTCCTAATGCCACACTTTTGGTCCCACAACTAAGGGAAAAGATTGGAATGCTGGGTACCCTTTGAAGCCTGCTCTGCTTTGCGTAATTTCAAATCCATATCAACAGAATGTTTAAAGCAAAGGATCAGCCTGAACTTTTACACTGTACTCCGACACCAGAAAGTCTAGCTGAATGTCACTGTGTGCTGACTCATATCTCTGTTTACTGACCCTTTTTTTGTTTGGGTGGAGGGCTGCTTTCTCACACCATACATGTCTGCACATAGCCTACCCAATAAAAGCTCTGCTGGGGCACTGTCCCTTTTCTCTCCCCAAGGCAATTCATCTCTGGGACAGTCTCCTAATTCACCATCAGGGGACTGTGGGTTCAGGAACCCCCTTAAGTGACTATATTTTGAGAACACTGCCTTTTAGTTAATTTCTTAAGTAATAACAACAATGGCTAACATGTACTAAGCATATCCTTCTTGCCAAGGACTCTACATGAATTACTTTATTGAACTCTTATGGCAGTCTATGAAATAGCTTTTCAAAGCATAGAATTTTCAATGAGGAAATTAAAACTCAGAGAGGTTAAGTAATTTGTACTAGGTAACAGAGCTCATGGAAGAGGCAGAATTGGATTTGTAAATCCAAGTCTTTGTACTCCAGAGCTCATGCTTCTAACAAATACACTTTGTTGCAAAAATCAAAGTCTGTATGCTGCCAATGGTTTTCCTTAGCAACATATCAGTAAGTCACCCACAAATATGGTAAGAAAATTGGTCATTCATATATATGGCATTTCATAATTTGACAATATTTACGTATATTCTGGATGATTGGTCAAAAAGGTCATGCCCCCATTGGAGCACAGAACAATCAACAATCTAGTGCATTCCAAATGAGAACATTCATTTCAAATTAGTTTCAAAAATTAGATCTTCTTTCCTTTTGGAATGACAAGAAAAATATTTATCAGATACTACGCTTGTATTCTTCCTACTAAAACATAAGGAGTGAAGGTGTCCAGAAGAACAAATTCATCATCGATGTATCAAGTAAACATATTTGTTTCTAATTTTTTTATATTAAAATAAAATATATTAAGAACTAATACATTCACGAAGACTATAGACCAGTCCCTGAATTCCTTCTTTCCCATCTGTGTGGAAGACCCAGCACTGTGAACACATAGCAAATTCTCTGCCAAGTCACTCCAAAGAGCCCCCAGTCTCCTCTCTGATACTGGCGTCAACAGTGGATTTTCAGCTTCACTGGCAATGGCCCAGAGGAAGATGCCAGGCAATGAAACTAAATGGACCTGTGTTAAAGACCCATATAGCTATTTGTTAGCTATATATCCTTTAGCAAATTCTTAACCTTTCTGAAGTTTGTTTTTATCACTGAAAAATTGGAATATCAATATATTCCTTACAAGGTTACCATGAGAATTACAGAGGTAAATGTAGACAAAACTCTTACCAAAGTTCCTGGTAATAAATGGTGGCTGTGGATATTTTGTTCTTCTTGTCTTCATATCCATTTTCTTTCTGCCTCTCATTAACACCACTTGTAAAACTGATTTGAGTCATGCCTTGCCTTCTTGCCATGTTCTAATATACAATAAATAAACATTATCAGGACTAAACTAAATGTTAGACTGTCTTTCTGGCCCAGAATATTCCTTCTGTCATTTTAGGAAATAGGATCTTTGGCTCCCTGTAGGTGTGATCCCTTTCTCTAAGAAATATCAAGAATGCTTTCATCACTTCTAAGCCTTATGCAGTCCCCATTTCAACCACTCTGTGCCAGTGAATTGGCAGGTGCCTATAATCAGGAAGTAATGACGTGCCCTATGCATGATTAGCAAAGGGAAAGTTGATCCCATAAGGACACAGGCATAATTAACTACCCTTCCTTGCATTGTGCACAGTCACAACAGCTGGGAACATAGCCTCCAATAAAGGACTCATCCCTGTATACATACACCTGAACAACCTTGAGCCACAAACTAAAGGGCGTTTCTGTGAATGGTAGGAGAATATTGAGAACTAAGTGTTCTCTTGTAAAAAAGTGAAAGAAAACATTAATAGGTTTGTAAAGGTTAGCAATAATATCAATACTACAAAAGATGCTATCATGAATGTGGGAAGGGTTTGAGCCATTGGCAGATTTTTTCTCTAACTGTAAGCTTTGTGAGTGAAGGAACCATGATTGTTCCCTGTCATAACCCCAGACACAGTGTGTGTTTGGCATATGGTATGTGCTCAATTTGAATTTGATTAATAAATGAAAAATAGATGAATAAAGCCAGAAGAAACACTTTATGGATCCAGGTCCTAAATGAGGTTAGGTCAAGCCTAAGTGAGCCTAATTGAGGTTGCCATGCCTTCCTTTCCATTGTTAATTAAGTTAGAACTAGAAAGGGAGACAGGCAATCTGAAGAAGAGAAAACTAGAACTAGGCAATAAATACTGTATATGAGGATGTTCAGCCTTACAGATGAGGAATGACCCTGAGATATGCAAAATAAAACTAAAATGGGATGTAATTTTACCTAATCAGATTTGCAAAAATTAAAATTGTTTACAATATAAAATAGTGGAAAGGGTATGAGGAAATAATATTATTTCACACTGTTAGTGAGAACATAAATTCATAAAGCCACTTTGAAGAGTAACTTTGGTATTATCTCTTAATTTAAATACACATACTCAGAGACCTAACAATTCTAGTTCTACATATAAAAAGATTAATCAAAATACATAAGGATGTATGTCTAAGGATGTTCACTGCATCAGTCTTTGAATCCTTGAAAACTTAGAAGGAATTTAAATATTTAAACAGGAAATAAGTAGTGTGGTGTGACTATGCTACATGTGCAGTCAAAAATAATGTAGCAAATCCAACTACACCCACATTAAAAATTCTCAAACTATTACTGAGTAAAAAAAGAAAATTTCAAAAAAAAATAACTCCAATAAAGTATTCCATTATCTAAACAAATTAAACACACACACACAACAGTACTGTATATTTTCTGAGAGTATACATATATATCTGCTACCCTGCAAAAACTAAGGGCTGAAAGAACACTAGTAATAGTGGTAATATCTAAGAATAAAATTAATTAGGTGTTGTAGTCAAGAGGGTCTTGCCTGTGATGCATTATTATAAAAAGGATGTATTCATATGTTATTTGTGAAATGAAAATTATACCAAGGGGAATAGAGGAACAGCAAAACCTGTTGCCATTTTAATTCATAATTTTATTTAGAGTACTCCTCCTCTGGCAGTCTCAAGTCTTCAAGGAAATAAATTTATTCCTTCATACATTTAGCTGGTTGGTCAATATTTCATCAAAGTGCTAATGACTATTTACCATGTATCACAAAGTATGTATGGCATAACTGGAGTTTCAGTAATGAACAAGGTATATCCTGGATTTTAAGTTGCTTAGCAGCCTTACAAGGACTTAGAAATTTCATTCAACATATGAAGAAATTTTAGTATTTTTTCCTCACTCTGGTAAGAGACAGCATGAGTTTGTCTCAGCTGACTGGTCAGGAAACTGTTGATTAAATGTACCATATGAGACCAAAACAGTTTTAATTAAGAATTACCGATATCTGAAAATGGGTACATGCTGGGAAGCACTTCCTGATGAGTTTAATTTTCAGGCTTTAGTGAGGAAATAATTAGCTTTCCAAACTTTCTTCACCCACCTGGAGGCGACATCCTGAAATGGTTTGACAAGTCCTGCAGCACTGAACTTGTCCCAGATTTCCATAGGGATTTCACATGTCATGAACATGCATCCAAGGTCTGCCAGAGAATTGCTTTAAAGCATCAGCCCCCAGGTGTGGGCCTTCCTCAGTGACGCTCAGCATCTATCTTCTGAGCAACTAGTCATGCCCTGGCACACTTGACTTAGTCAATCTAGAGTAGTCCTCTGCTAGTTACTAGACATATGCATGCACAGAAAAGGGTCTCCAGAGAAGCACTGATTATAGGTTTAATTTGATCCAATGGGGCTAATAGATTCCCTTCTCAGATACTTTAATGTTGGCCTGTCCCAGAAACTAGAGAGGATGATGCCCTTTGAATGCTCATTATTTACCTGCTGAGCTTTCTCTATGTGCCCACATTATGTTAAGCATTGTAGACACAGAGATGATCCTGTCCTCAGTAACTCCTGCTCTAATCAAGAGACTCATCCATTTGTTCTGCATATATTTACTAACTCTTGTTCTAATCACCAAGCATAGAAAGATGAGAGCCTCAGTCATTGAACTTCAAAGAATTCACAGTCCAATGAAGAGATAAAGTTACTGGAGACCATGTCTCACACATCTTTATACTCACAGCCCCTGAAAAATACCTGGCATGGGTTCAGCAGCTCAGTTTGTTGACTATATGAGTAAGTCAATATATAAGATTTGGTCTTTACAAAAATATAGTCAATACAGTAATATTTGCTATAATGATAGTTTGTAAAAAAGTGTTATAGGTTAGCATTAGGACTTGGGAAAAAGAACTTCTGAAACTATCTATAGATCAGAGTGATAAGAAAGACTCCTCATAGAAGTGTAATATTTAATCTGGGGCATGATTTATTATCAGGAGGCCCACATTAAGAACTAAAAGGAGTGCTAGGAACAAATGTCAACCAATATATTGCTTTTAAAGCCTATACTTCTGGAGTCATTTCACACAAAAATTTCTAAATGCCAGTTTCCTAAAGTGTGTGTGTGTGTGTGTGTGTGTGTGTGTGTGTGTGTGTGTGTGTATTGTGTATGCTTTCCCTCTAATTTCTTTGCTGGGACTTAAAAAAAATCAGATGTGAAATTAAAAGTACAAAATTTAAATGCCATTAAATGGAAAGTAAGATCCTCACTCCATATTAATGCAAATCTATAGGTTAAAAATATATTTAACATCATAATTGTCAAAATTATACATAAAAATGAAAAATGTGCTACTGCACATATAATGTCATCCTTCAAGTTCAAAGCTGACACTATTTTTATTTCTGTGTGGGGGATATGTTAAAAAGAAGAAAAAATAAAATCCAACAGAATTTTTTCCTGCCTTACATATATAGACCAGTTCTTGGCTCCCCATTTCTGCTTCTATTCAAAGGGGTAGTCTCTATTTTGTATGACTGAGACATGCCATCTCTGATTTCCACAAATCAGAGTTAGACCGTCTATGAGAATTATTTGACATATTCCATGAACAGGTAGAATCTAAGAATTAATAAAAGTCAACAAATTATAGTTCTGTAGATTTTTAAATGGGATAATATACAGTATATTATTTTATCCTCACTTCAATTTTCATGCAGGTATTATCTTCATTTTATAAATTCATTCATTCAACAAAAATCTATTAAGCACCTTCTATGAATCTGGCACTGTTCCATTTCCAAAATTAAAACTGTGCAAAATGGTGAACTAAATCCCTGCTCTCACAGAAAAACAGTTAATAAGCAAATAGATAAGTCATTGGTAGTGATAAGTACTATGCAGAAAAATTAAGCAAGCTAAACATTACAAGGATATTGTGTGTGTGTGTGTGTGTGTGTGTGTGTGTGTGTGTGAGTGCTATATAGGGTCATTCAGGAAAGCCTCACTGATAAGGTATAATTTGCTTGGAAAAAAGCCAGGGAATGAACCATGTGGACATCTAAAGGAAGAATATTGCAGGGGAAGGAAAAAGCAAGTGTAAAGGCTTCAAGGCAGGAGCATGCCGGAATTGTGCAAGGGCAGTGTGACTGGAGTGGACTGACGGAAGAGGAAAGTAGGAGGAGATGTAGGAGGGGTCCATGTGCTGGATCAACAAAGACTTCAGCCTTGGCTTTCAGTGAAACTGGTGTCCAAGGCAGGATTTACAGAGGAGTGTCATAATCTGACTTGCATTTTTATAGAAAAACAATTGTTGGTGACCAGAGAAAAAGCAGGGGGGGAAAGTTAGAAGACTATTACAGTAATCCAGAAGAAGATGGCTTCAACCAATGTGAAAGCAATAGAGGATGTAAGAAATGCTCAAATTCTCGATATATTTCTAAGGTAAAACCTTCAGAGTTTACTGGCATGCAGGGTGAGAATGAGAGAAGTCAAGGGTGACTTCAATATTTTTGGCCTAAGCAATTAGAAAGACAAAGGTGTCATTTACTAAGAGTGGGAAGGCTGCGGTAGAAATAGGTTTGGTAGGAAACACAAGAGTTCTGTTTTAGACAAGTCTGAAATGCTATTAGGCAGTCAAGCAGAGATGCCCAGGGTGTGACTGAATACATAAATCTGGAGTTCAAGTAAGTAGTCTTTATTGAAAACATAACTTTGGACCTCATCAGTTAAAAATGGAATTTAAAGCCAAGAGACTAGGCAAAATCATCTAGAGAATAATCATACATTAAATAAAAGAAAAGGTCTTAGGAATGAGCCCTGAGCTAGTCTAAAATTTAGATGTAAGGAGATGAGGTAGAACCATTGAAAGAAACAGAGCCACAGTAGCTACTCTGGTAGAAGTAGAACCAGGAGAGAGAGAAATAACCTCAAAACCAAATGACAAAAGTTTTCAAAGAGGAAAGAGTATTGAACAGGGGTAGCTTAAGATGAGAAATAAGAATCCATCAATTGGATTTGTCATCATGGAAATCCATGGTGACCCTGTTAAGAGTCATTTCTCAGTGATTTAGAAACAAAATTCTAAATAAAATTGGTTTAAATAAGAATGGGAAGATGGGAATTAAATATAATTTGAGTATAGATACTTATGGATTTTACTATAAAAAGAAGCAGAGAAATGGAGAAGCAACTGTAAGAGAATGCAGGATAAAGTGATTTAAAATAAAATAAAACATATTATAGCAAGTATCTAAAAAACATCCATGGAGGGAGAAAATTGATGGTGTATGAAAGATAGAGAATTTCCAGAAAAATAGCCTTTCAGCAGAAAAGAGGAGCTGGGATGAGAGGTGACCTCAAGTGGGCACTAAAAGGGAAGTCAGAATACGTGTGTACAGTCAAAGGCCAAGTCAGAGTGGAGGTGGGGACGGGGAGCCTTTGAATCTTCTCTCCTGGTTGCTCCTATGTCCTCAGTGATATAGAAAGCAAGAATTTCAGCTGCAAGTGAGAGCAGAGTTTTAAGGAGAGTGAAGGGATAGGACAGTTATCTCAGAGCTGAGAGTGAAGGAGCTCAGACTATATGGTAGGTTTAAGGGTGACCCTCAGAGTTCCCTTGATATAAGCAGTGTGAATAGAAAGTGAGATCAGTCAGCACATAACTGGTGAGTGGTTGGATGGCGGGTGCCACTCTTGTCAGAGTAAACATGTCTCTTCTCATTATCCTTCAGCGATACAGCAACACAACCTATCATTCCACCTCTGATGAGAAAACTGTGAACTTGAAAGTAAGGACTAGTCTACCATGGTGTTTCTTAGTGACTGGCATAATGCTTAACACATAGCTGTACTCAATATCTTGAATTAAATTAAGAAAGAGACATTCTGATTAAAATCATGATGATAAAGATGGGTTGACTTGAATGTCAAAAGTAACCCTTCAAAGTTATGTAAATACCCTCAAAATTGTTGAAATAATGTGTGCTATGTAAACTGCTAGTTTGGTCTGAAGTTGAAAGTCCTAGTGCTAGCTACCACTCACACTTGTATATCTGCCTCCCAAAGAATTTTTTGCTCTTGATTCTGTTGGTTATTTTTTCACAATTCTGCTCATAGAAATTTTTAAGGGACTGAAGTAGAAACGGTAAAAATAAAAACACTGTCTACTATATTACGGAGAAATATATGGTAGCATTTGCAGCCTTACTCTGGTGCTATATTGCACCTTCCTTGGATTGCCATCCATCCACAGTGTCATTCTAACTCCACAAAGCAGTCCATCATCACATGCAAGTATTTTTAGTGGTAGGCTTCTAAAATTAGTCCTAGGAATACAGAAACTCCTAGATACTATCTCAAGGGTGTTTGATGGTGCTAGAAAATGTTCTTTTCTCCTCTGAATACCTGCAGAAAAACTGTCCTTCCTTTGTAACTTAACATTTTTTGCCTATAATTGTTCAATATCTTTTGTGTGTGTGTCTGTTGCCTTCTCAATAAGATTTTGAATTTATTTGTAATACCATGAACACCCAGTGGAGTGAGTGTATAGTTGTTATATTATTATTTATTAATAGAATGAACTACACCCTCCCCCGTTCAAGGTTAGCCTCAAGATTAGCTTGATGCATTTTCCTCTCATGTAAAGTGTGCCATTTATAATAAAAACGTCTTGCCCTAGCTGGTGTGCCTCAGTGGATTGAGTGCCGGCCTGTGAACCAAAGCATCACCAGTTTGATTCCAAGTAAGGGCACATGCCTGGGTTGTGGGCCAGGTCCCCAGTTAGGGAGCCAGGCTCCCAGCTGGGGGCATGCGAGAGGCAACCACACATTGATGTTTCTCTCCCTCTCTCTCTCCCTCCCCCTCTCTCTAAAAGTAAAATAAATAAAATCTTTATAAAAAATCTTAGTGATACAAAGTTGTCCATGATCTGGCTCCTACCTGTTCCTTCTTGGCAGTCTCTGTATCTTGCAACCTATTCTCTGGCTACTTAGATGACATGCAGTTCCTTGACCATGCCATGCTATTGCAGGCTAGAGGGGAACTTCATGAGGCCATAGACTGGGCATAGACAAAATAATGAGGACAAATTGGTTCAATTTACAGGGTGGCAGGTTTGGGTTCAATATTAGAGCCAACAACAACAAAATGGGTACCTTGCAAGGAATTAACTGATGTCAGTGGGATAGGGTGCTCACTATAAAGTAACATGTCTTATTCATTTCTCTTAATATATCTTTTCATCTACATCTATATCAAGATTATTATTTAATTTAAATTTTGCAATTGATATTATTATGAAATGGATCATTTTAATAAAATAATCATATGTATTTTAAAAATGGGACTAAGTTACACTATGAATGATTATAATCTATCAAGTACTTATTCGATTCTAGGATCTACATTAAGGGTTTTATATAATTTAATGATATTAATGTGAAGAAAATAGTTTATTTACATCTTGACTCTTTCATAAAAGTTATCACATAGGTGAGGAAATAAAATTGCATAAAGATTAAGCTATTGCCAAGGTCACACAACAGAAAGGCATTTTGACTATGACACCAAAGTCACTGTTTATAAAAAATTCATCCACTGCCTTCTTATGAAAGTGATTTTTATATAATAGATCATTAATATATGTCTATTGGATGTGGCATTATTGTCAATTATGTGGGATTAGATTCCAGAGAGAAAAGTTATTAAAACAAATCCTGAGCATTTTCTAGGTGATAATACCTTCATCAAAAACTCTTGTGCAGTTGACCTTAAGTGCCCTTAGAATAATAGGAGATGTACCATTAATCAGCTATATATTTTTAATCACTCAGAGTCCTATAATATCTAATTGCCTGGATATCCATAATTCTGAAGTTTTTCCCATAGTTAAAGTCTAATTTAGGCTAGTATAAATCAGTAGTATCAAGAGTCTGAAATTCAACAATCATCATAAATTTGAGCCTATCTTTAGCATAATGGAGTTGAAGTTATATATTCACTTTTGTTAGGGCTTTCCCTCACTTCTGACACCATGCATAAAATTGTTCTCAAGTAAGCTATTCTTGAGAACCCAAACATTATAAAACACTGGAAGTGAAATAACAGTTACAGAAGAGTGAGAAAATTGAATTGTCCTTACCTACTTAATATGAGCACTATACCAGGTGGTCTGTGATATGAAATTTGAAAGTAAAAGAAAACCTAAATAACAAAAAGAAAGACAGAGAAGCCAGAAGAAATGATAATGCTACCAGATATTGCTTGGCCTGAAGACCCAGTAGCTCTCAAAACTAGACTTAACTGTGTAAAGAAAAACAGTTCAATTAAGTGAAAGCCATATTCCAGGATGAGAAAGGAAAGGCACATCACACTTCTCTATGAGCTCTATGCATCATACTAGTAGGCATTGTGCACACACACACACACACACAGACAAATATACAATCATCCAAAGGTCATCAGATTTGAGTCTTATTTTGTGAAGAAATGTATTTCAATTAATTAACTATGACATATTAATAGGATGCTTCTTAGCAAAAGTGGCTAGAAAATTTAAATTGCAACAGGCTCTAAATCTTTAGTTTTTTTAGTTGAACAGAAGAAAACTGAACATAAAGCAATGAAGCAATCAAGGATACAGCAATTGTTACATAATGTACATGCTTAATAACAATAGAAGTCTTCTGCTGTTCAAACATTTTTTGTGTTCATTTCCATGTTATCCCCTCAATAACCCTGTAAGGTCAAGCTGTCTTATTCCTCCTGCTCTATTCATCCACCCACCCATCCAACCATCCATCCAGTAATTTATTTTTATTCATTCACTGATGCATCTATGCATTAATTCATTGAACAAATATTTACATAATAAACTTTATGCCACAGGCATCGTGCTAAGTACTGGGTATAGTACAGTGAATATAACAAATTCCTGGCCATTATGGAGCTTACAATATATAATATGACAGACACATAAGCAATATACCCTTACATATTGTGAGAAGGGTTTCTGAAGGAAAACAATAAGTATTTAGAAGTAGAGAGAGAAATTCCCCAGAAAAAATTTGTGGATAGAGAAGGCCTCTCTAGAAAGGGAACATTTAAGTTGAGATGTAAAGACGAAAAGAGTCGGTCATTCAGTATGTGAAGAATGTTCCGAGTACATGAAACAGTGATTGCTAATACAGGAATGCCTTGGAGTTTAAAGTGAAAGAAAACCATTATTGTTAGAGCCAATAAAAAGAGGGTAAGACTGCCATGCATGCACTAAAGGAGACAGGCAAAAGCCACACCATATAAGGACCTGAAGGCATTGTTTCAAATAATCTGAAATGCCTTCTTCTTAGTGCAATGAAAAGCCCTTAAAATTTTTTAAGTAAGGGAAGAGAGCAAGATGATTAGATTCACATTTTTTCAGATTACTTGGGCTGATGTATGAACAGTGGCTTGTGGAGGAAGGGGCAGATAAAATGAAAAATCAAGTCAAAACTTTTTTTCTTTTTTTAATTTATTGGAGTAACAGCAATCACTAGCTGTATATAAATTTCAGGTGTATGACTTTATTGTAACATCTGTATCCTCCATTCTGTGCTCACCACCCAGAGTCTACTCTCTAATCTTGTTGATATAGACCAACTAAGAGATGATGATAGCTTAGACTCTAGTGGTATCAGTGATGATGGAGATAAATAAGTTCTAGAAACAACTGGAAGTAGATCACACAAGAATGATGATGGATTAAATGTAAAAGGTAAGCAAAAGGCAAGAATTAAAAGAAATCCTGACTTGCTAGTTTAAGCAACTAGGTAAATAGTGAGACAAAGAGAATTGAGAGAGGAAAAGATCTTTCCTGAAGTGAAGGCAATCAAAAGAATCAATATTGATTTATGCTGTGTTCATCTTTTGAATTCCATGCATTTCAACTTCAAGAACCTCTATTGGCATCTTCCATATACTAGGTCCTAGGGTAGGCTCTGACAAAAGTAAGATTCAGCTACTTTTTGCAAGGAATCAGACTAATGTGGAAGAAAACCAAATGAACATTCCAACATTCTTCCATGTTATAAATACTGCAATAATTCTGGCAGGGCTCAAGGAGAAACTGGAGGTTAGGAGAGGCTCCAAAGACAACACCTAGATTGGTCTAAAAAAAAAGTCACCCTTTTAATTGAAACAGGTAAAGGTGGCCATCGTTTTATTACACAAAACCACATACAAAACAAGGAATTATGTCTTTGCCCTAAGTTTCCAGTATAGAATGTCCTATATTTGACAGACACTTAACAAACCCCTTTAATTTTCATAAGCCCTTAATAAGCCCTCAAAACCCCCCATTATGGGCACAGTATTCTATTAAGTGTTGTGGGGCCATGTTTCCTGTCCTTGAGTTGCTCTCTTCCATTGCTGAGATTCAACATGCATGTATAACAGAGCCACAGAATCATGCCAATATGAGGCAAGTCAGTTGATATCATGTGATAGAGGCTGCCTCTGTATGAGAGCTGAGAGAATTTAAAACACTGAGAACTCACCGTGGAGTAGATTTGGTCAGAAAACTTTCACTAAAGAACTAAACTTGCACTTGCACTCTGAAAGCATGCATCGTGTCTAGGCAGCCTCATTTTCTGGTCATCTCACCCTGTCATTCTCTATAATGATACTTCCAATATCTGATACCCTCCTCTTCCCTCCACTCCTCTCACTCTCAGGATGTGGCCTCCCTCTCTTCCTATTTCTAAGTAAATAGAAGCCATCAGACTGGGTTTCTTTTGATTTCTGGCCATAAACATGCAAACATATTGATATCTTGACACATCTATACTTACTTACATATTAGAGACCAACGACTGCACAAGGTCTTTGGATCACATCCATTTCCATCCTCTTAGGGAACATTTATATTGATTAGGCATTCTCATTACATATTTAACCTCTTGTTCTAACAATACCTCCCAGCAGCATTTTTCAATGAACCATTAGATTTTACTATTCTAAAACATACTGTAAGCATCCTATCTCTTCAGCCCCTCTTCTATCCCTACCACTTTATTGAAACTACTCTATCAATGACTTCTTTGATAAATAACCTATTAGAACACCTCTCAGTCCCTAACTCAGCAGTTTCTTAGACACATAAGTTTTTAAATATTCTCATTTTCACCCACAAAAGTAAAAACTCTTTCTGATCTTACATCTCCTTACCAGCTACCAACCTCCTGCCCACCTTCATAAGCAAACTAGATATCTCTCCTTGTGTCTTCAAGATTCTTTACATTTATTTTGTCCAGAATGGATTTCATTACCCTTCTACTAGAAATTAACCTTTTCTAGAACCCCCAAATTCAGTAAATGATACTGGTACCCACTGTTTCATGCAAGCCAGGGAACTAGGAGTCATCTCTGATACTTCCCTTCCTCTCACCACTCCCAAATACAATTAATCTCCATGTCTTGGCATGTTTACTCCTAACTAACCTCTCTGTTCTGGTTTCCTCATCTCTACCAACACCCTATAGGGTTACCACTGTCTTTTGCTTGGACTTCTGCAAAAGCTTCAGAACTACTTTTTTGTTTTGTTTTATTTTTAACCATAACCTTTCTTTTCTTTTTCCCACCTAGCACCTTCATAGCAGCCTGAGTGATGATTAAAAAACTCAAATATGACCACATTACCTGATCTTCTCCTCTCTCTCTAATCTACTTAAAATACTTCACTGAAATCCTAAAAATTGTCTGGTTTGTGTCTCCCTCCCAATCCCTTCCCCAACTAATATATTCTCTGCACTCCAGCCATGTTGGCCTTACAGTTAGCTCCTCAGAAAGGGCACTTTCCTTTCTGCCATATATTCTTTGTATATGAAGTTTCCTCTGCCTGAATAAATCTTACCCCCTCTCTGTTTTTGAACTTACTTTTTCAATTTAAGCTTAATTAGCATTCCCTTAAGGAAGCCAGCCCTGACCTTCCTCTCTACATCAATGCTTCCTCAAATACACTTCCAGTATACCCAGTATTTATGTATATATTCTCTGTAGCTCTAAGCAAAATTGCAAATTTATCTTCACTTGTGTGATTCTTTAACTTATTGCTGCTTCCTCCTTGAGGGCAGGCACTATTTACATTTTCTCATATTATGAGTTTATAGGACCTACTATAGTGCCTGGAATACAGTAGGCACCCTGTAGACATTTATAGAATTAATGAAGGGGAAAGGGAGGAAAGACATAGATACATAGATTTGGGTGAGCAGAAAGAATGGTGATGGGCTACATAAGACTCAGGCTTTTTAAATAACACATGGAGATGATAAACTAGCTAGCGATAGGTAAGAGAACAGTTCTGATAATAAAAATTCTTTCATTCTTTTCCATTGTTTTTTCTTTAAACAGAGAGTTCTAAAAAGAATATTAGTCCTCATCTACAAAAGGCTATATTTCTACTGCCAGTTTCAGCCACAGGCCTACCAGATGACGCACATGGTGACTTGGTGGGCGGTTTGGGCTTATTCTGTCTACATAGCACAAGACCACAGAAAGCCAAGAAAGTCCTCAGAGAAGGGGTTGCTGAAAAGGTAAGGGGTGATTTTCTATCCACTCTATAACTCTGTGAGATGTCCTTACACTCTGTACAATATTTTTCCCTTTCTAGGGGTGACCTTAAAATTAGTTTTATCATTTGTTTGACTTAGTATATTACGTTTCAGCAACATAAATGCAAGGAAAGGCACTTATTTTTTAAAATGAACTTTCAGAAAAAGTACTCTAAACAATGGAGGAAAAGTAAGTCAGTCAGTAGTTCTGAACAGCATCATAAATCATAAGAGAAGGAAATGAACAGTGTGCTGGAGTTTTATGTATGTCAACTCAATCAATCCACATACATGGCTTAAAGGGGTGAAATTTTTCCCCAAATTAAGTAAGCAGTGGAGGTTTAACTCCAGCCAAGCTCCAGATGACTCCAAAGTCCATGCTCTCTCAGGTCCACTACTTTAAATAGTGCAACCAAGAATAAACCTAAGTGCCCTGATTCTCCAGCACAGTGTTAGAGAAGACTATTCGCTTCCACAGCCCAGTTTCCTTCCCAGATAGTGTGCACAAGGAACTGAAAAAGATGAGATTCTCTTGTTGGTCTCTAACAGGCATTCTTATAGACCTCAAGCTTTCAGAGAGACACAAAACTTCCATTCCATGTATGCAGTACAAAAGTGTTTGGACAAAGACTTTGGACATTAAGTTCTAGCTCAGAATGCAATTTTGCCTACAAGTTATAAATAGATTACAATTTTTTAATAAAAGTGCTGACACGACCTAGAGAACAGTGGTGTATGACCATATCCATTGGAGAAACAAAATGATTCTTCCAGCAAAGTATTAGCATCTTCAGAGAGAACATATTTATAGGATATTTTGTTTAATTAAGTTGTGGACATTAAATTATACAAAAATTTTACTTTACCAAAATGCAATCTAAAATAGCCATTGAGATGGATTAGCATTTTTCCCTAGGAGGTTAGATATTTAGCCAATTCAGACTTGATTGGCATTGATTTTTTTAATAAGGTACTTGTTCTGAGTTGGTTGAAAATATATGGGTCAGGAAAGAAAACAGTCAAATGTTTGTATCGTTTTCTTCATCCCTATAATGAAAGAGTGGTTATTATAAAACCTACTCCCTTTTCACCCACTCCAATCACGCTCAAGTTTAGGGTTTTGATTAGCTGAGTTGCTGTAATTTCTGTTGCTGAATCCCCATCATTCAGGCTGGAAGGGGCTGTTTTTATGATACAGTCAGAGGCTATGCTGTCTGCTTCCAACAAGACCTCCTTGAGGAGTTGAAACAATTAATGTTCCATATCTATGTCAAGTGCTGCTATAAGTTTTCTCCAGGCAGAAGTTTGTCCAAACATTTTGTACAATTCCATAGAGGTCTGGGGAAGCTGAAGGCTGCTTCAAGAGGTTTGGCATGGACATTTGCTCTATACTGGTCTTAGGAAGCTGTCTGTTGCTACAGACATGACCTTGTGGAATAGCGTCCCTTGTTTGGACCACCTGAGCCTAATCTACCAAGACAAGGCTGAGAAAAGTCTGGGCACAATCAGAAGGGCAGGAAAGAAAGTCAGAATAGTAAGCAGGTACAAAAAAATCTTTGACAAGAATACCGCCATATCTTTTTTGGGGGGTGGGGAGGGTGTAATTCAGTCATTTAAGCAACATTTCTTTGTTGTTTTTTCCTGGCATTTCTAGGCTCATTGTAAGTAATTTGTACAAAAAGACACAAAGAATAAATATTTTAAATGCCTGTAATCATTACCACTTAATTATTACCTGTTCATATGCTGCATGGCCTTCCATTTAAATAATAAAAATGTGTAATAAACCCATTCCTGAATATTATAATAGGAAAAGACCCTTTAAGAGACAAGTGTAGTATGAAGTTTTCAAGGTAGAATCATTCACTTGGAAGAGCTGTCATTCATTACTCATATCTGTAGCTGGTCTATGAACAGCTTCCAACACCCAATGCAGAAGCATTAGATGGTGCCTGTGGTTGTTCCACAGTGATCTAAAAATATCAAATAAAAGGGAATAATGTGATAGCTAGGGAAAGGTACCCAGGAGCATTCATAAAACAGGCATTAACTTTGTTTCTAGAAAAATGGGGATTCCAGCATGATTGCACTGGACACGGTACTCCATAACCAAACCATTCATATATGTTTCAGAGGCTCTTTAACCACACAATGCTGGAAACCTGCCTAAAATACTTTCCAGAAGCTCAGGTAGCCAAAAAAAATGCAGTAAGGCCTCTGAGTTCAGAAATGACTTTCAATGATATAGAAATTATCATAGAAATTACTGTAAGGAAAAAAAAAACAAAATTTTTATGCTTTTTAGAAGAATATTAACTTTCCCTTGCCAGTGTGGCTCAGCTGGCTGGGCATCTTCCAGTGAACCGGAAGGTTGCGGGTTGGATTCCTGGTCAGGGCACAAGCCTGGGTTGTGGATCTGGTTCCCGGTTGGGGCACAAGAGAAAGGCAACCAATGTTTCTTTCTCACATTGATATTTCTCTTTCTCTCTTTCTCCCTTGCTTACTCTCTCTCTAAAATCAATAAGCATGTCCTCAGGTGAGGATTTTAAAAAAGAATATTAACTCATTTAAACATTCAAACTTCACACCTTTGATTACATCTTACACTTTTTTAGGTAAGTTGAATGCAGGCCAACCTGTCTCAGAGTTCATTGCTAAAATGATTAAACTATAACTATCTTCAGTTCTCTAGTTTAATAATAATAATCCATAATAATAACAAAATTAACATGTATAGCGTACATACTATGTGCCAGGTACTGATTGAGGCATATAGCATATATTGTCTTTAATTCTAAAAATAACTTTGCAAGGTAGATATCTATTATTATTATTATTATTATTATTATTTCACAAATGAGAAAAGTGAGACTTACTCACTTATTCAGGTTCATATGACTAATGAGAGGAAGATCGCAACCAGTGCTGACTCGAAAAATAATGCCCCTACTTCTTTACAACACTCCCTCCCTAAGCCATGAGTGAAAAGTTAAGTGGGAAGAATGTTAACCGCCACTGAAATGCCCATGTAACATCAATACATGCCAATGTCTCACAACTTTAAAAAATTAGCAACAGTACAAAACCTAAGGCAAACCTCGTTTAACAAATCACCAGAGCTTCGGGCCTTGCAGTCAGTCTCTCACACTCCCTCGTAACCTTTATCTCCACCAAAAACTCAAGCCACTACCTCAGTTATTCACATTGGAGAAGAAAGAAATTCACCACCCTGGAAATCTGTACAAGTTGAAACGTGCCAGTTGTCTGTTCATCAATCAGAATCATCAAAAAAAAAAAAGGTGTTCGCCAACATGATATACTAGAGAATTAAAGTTTATCCTCTAAAATATATTTTGTATTCTGAACTTTTTGAAATGTATATTTTTAGTAGCCACGGTTAGAAGTCACAAAGGTGATTCTTCTCCAAAAAAATCTTTGAACATAATTTTAGTTTTTTTATGTGTTGACTTATGGCCAACATTTATGAACATCAGCTAAAATATTTAGCTGTAATGTACCAGTGCCCCACCACGGAATTACCTCATAGAATGTAAGGGCTTGTTCTTGCTTTTAATGCTTCTTTCTCCACTATTAGCTGCCACTTCCCATGGCTGCTAATATACCAGGCTTTCATAGCATCTCCTATTGAATTGCAATACTCTTACTTTAATTATCTGGATCTTCCAATGGATTAGATAATAAGTAGCCATGATTATTAGAAATTTATCTAAATAGGCTCAGAAATAAGTATCATGGCTCTCTCATGTTCAAATACATGTGCCTAAGAAATATTAAGAAGCTCACTGTGAGGTGATAAAATGGGTAGGTACTATAACTTAGTTGTGCTCACAAAATATTGATTTAGTCCACATCAACATTATTTTTGTTTTTATTTCTAAATGATTCTCACTTTATACTACATATTAAGGTTGCTGAATACTAAACAAGTAAAATGTTGTTCAGTAACTGTAGCTGAAGCTCCTTTAAATTGGTATCAGAACAAATGCTCAGTTATTCCAGGGATTTTTTCTGGGCACAGACAAAGCTCTTGTGTTGGAAAATTCATCAGCCCATCAGTCTAGCATTTTGTATTCTCAATAATTTATAAAGTATTAAATCAACATATTCTGCATTAGTATCCCTCTACATACCTGTGAAAAACAATGCTGTAACTTTTAGTTCTGAGAGAACAGTTCATATGGAATTTCTACAGCAAATGATGAAAACAAGAAGAGGGAAGATAGAGCCTAGCAACCTTTCTGAAGAAGACCTGTTATTAAAATCCCTTTAACACTCAATGGACAGACATAACTAAATTTCTAAATAGTCAAGTTTATGACTCTCTTTACACAGTGGTTATCTACATGGCCTTCTTTTTCAAATGAATTAGATAACATTGGAGATTCTGACAGTACTGTGAAAGAAGACCTTCAAATGTCCTACTATAGCTGCCAAGACATTGCCCAACATTGCATGCATAGAAGCTGGGTGACACCTTCCATGACACAAAGCACAACTACTGAAAAACCACTCTCTTCTAACTTATTTTCCACAGCAAAGTCAAGAGCATTAGTTTGCTCAAGAGATATGGTAAACATTTTCAGAAACAGGACCAGAATGCTTATCCAAAGGTCTCATCTGTCTGCCCTACATGCTGGTTATCTGACTGCCCCCCCCCCCAATGTACTTCTCTAAGATTCTATTTTCTCATCTGTCAAACAAGGGAAGAGCTATACTTTGGCAAATTCAGGTACAGATTATGAGTACCTAGGTTGTGCTTCCAGGAATCCTAGAAAAATCCTGCTTAGTGTTCTCAACAGAAGGCTAGGGCATGCTTTTAGCATATAAAAACTTAAGGGGTTAAAAACAAATATAAAAGAAAAAAACATAAACAAATGAAAGCCCCCCTCCCTCATTCATGATAAAACCATTCGACAAACTAGGAATAGAAGGAAACTCCCTAAACCTGATAAAAGGTATTTATAAAAATACTCACAGCTAACATCCTACTTAATGATGAAACACTGAATACTTCCCCCTAAAACCATAAACAAGACAAGAATGTCTACCCTTGCTAATTCTATATAATACTGTACTGAATATTCTAGACAAGGCAATTGGGCAGGAAAATGAAATAAAAGGCATCTGGATTGGAAAGGAAGAACTACAACTCACTTTTTACAAATGGCATAATGTGGTATATAGAAAATCCTAAGAAATTTATTGAAAAGCTATCAGAACTAGTAATTTCTGCAAGGTTGCAGAGTAAAATATGAATTAAAAAGTTGACTGTATTTCCATACACAATCAATGACCAATGCAAAAATGAAATTTAGAAAACAACCCAATTTACAATAGCATCAAAAATTTTACCATAAAATGCTTTGGAATAAATTTAAAAAGAGAAACAAAAAACTTATAGTTGGAAAACTATAAAATATTATTGAAAAAGTTAAATAAGACCTTAATAAATGGAAAGATATTCATGGAATCAGAAGGTTTAAAATTGTTAGGATGGTAATATTCCTAAAATGGATGAACAGATTCAAGGCAATCTTTATCAAAACCCCAGCTGGCCTTTTTGTGGAAACTGATAAACTAATGTAAGTGATCAGAATAGCCAAAATAATCTTCAAAAAGAACATAGTTGGGTATGAACATTTCTTAATTTCAAACTCATTACAAAGCTACAATAATCAAGAAAGTGTGGTACTTGCATAAGATAATTATACAGATCAATGGAAGTAGAATTGGAAGTCCATAAATAAACTCTAACATTCTTAGATATGACACCAAAAGCACAAGTGGCAAAAATGAAAAGATAAGTTGAGCTTCAACAAAATTTAAAAATTTTGTGCTTCAAAAAATAGTATCAAAAAGTAAAAAGACAATCCACAGAATGACAAAAAATATTTGAAAATTATATATCTGATAAGGGATTAGTATCAAGAATATACTAATTCAGCACTTTACAACTCAAAAATTAAAAGGCCCCCCAAATTAAAAATAGGTAAAGAATCTGAATAGATATTGATTCATAGAAGATAGGTAAATAGACAATAAATACATGAAAATATGCTCATCACTAATAATTAGGGAATTTCAATAAAAACCACAAAGAGATACACCACTTCATACCCACTAGGACAGTGGTCCCTAAAATTTTTGACACCAGGGACTGGTTTTGTGGAAGACAATTTTTCCATGGACTGGGATGTGGTGGATGGTTTTGGGATGATTCAAGCACATTATACTCAAGCTCACCTGCTGCTGTGCAGCCCGGTTCCTAACAGGCCCGGAGCAGTACCCATCCGTGGCCTGGAGGTTGGGGACCCCTGCACAAGAATGACTATAATAAGAAAGATCAATAATAACAAATTTTGATGATGTAGAGATAATAATAAATGTTGAGGATGTGGAGAAATTGAAACCCTCCTACATCACTGGAGGGAATGTAAAATCGTACAACTGCTTTACAAAACAGTCTGGCAATTGCTCAAAAGTTAAATATAGTTACCAAATAACCCAGCAAGTCCACTCCTAGGTATATATATCCAAAATAATCAATAACTTGCATGCAAATATTCATAGTAGCATATTCACAATTTTGAAAAAGGGAAAACAACCCAAATTTCTATCAATTGATGATTAAACAAAATGTGGTATATCCATACAATGAAGTAGTAGTTGGCAAGATAAAGTAACGGTGAACAAATGCATACTATAATAACATGGACTAACCTTGAAAAAAATTTTGTGAAGTGAAAGAAGCCAGTCACAAAAGCTCACATATTATATAATTCCATTTATAGGAAATGGCCAAAATAAGCAAATTACAATAAATCATAAATGATTGCTAGGGGCTGAGGGAAGAGGGAATGGGGAGTGACTACCACTCAGCATGGGGTTTCTTTTAAGGTCGTGAAACTGTCCTAAAATTGATAGTAGAGATAGTGGCACAATTCTGTGAATATACTAAAAATCATTGACATGTGCACATTAAATGTGTGAATTATATAGTGTGTAAATTATATCTCACTAAAGCTGTGAACAAAATTAAAAAGAACACTGGTAGGAAACAACGACAACAAAATACCCCAAATACTCATAACAAGAATGTCATGAGGATGTACACTAAGTCTGTATTCCATCAAACCTTTGGCTGCATGGCAAAGGAGAGAAGGTAGGAAGAGGTAGGTGAATGTTGAGGTCCCCAAATCTTTCAGGTTGGGTAAAGATGGAATTCTAGGGAAACATGAAAAGGTCCATAAAGAGGATGCTGGAGACACTGGACATAAACTTTGCTGACTTCAGTTTTATTGTGGGTCTATCTTTTACTCCCAGATGGTTAACTACCATTTCTCCATTTAGCTTCTCAGATCTTGACAGCAACCTCAGAACTTCAACCTTCACCTCTTTGCCCAGGGTATGTGAGGAACATGTTGCCATGTTTCTGTTCTAGCCTCTGTGTAGTGTTTATATGTGCTAGGAGTGTCATTTCATCTCTTCCATAAACCAATGAACAACCTCCTTACCCAGTGAATACTGTAGGTTCCCTTTCTGGGCATGTTTCAAAGACCAGTGTAACACAATTATTGGACATGAGTATTTCAGCTCCCAATTCTTCCTTCAAACCTAGAGAGAAAATTAGTATAAGTCCAAAGTACCCTAAGAGCCAGAAGAGAGGGAAGCAATGTATCCTGTGTCAATCTGCTCTTTCTAATATTTTCCTTGGTTTGAAAGCCTACAGCAAAGTCGAAATCAGAGCCATTCTACAGAGCTCACATTTCTGAAAGTGTTTTGTGGCTTTTTTGAGATCATGACCCCTACGAATCTTTTTTGAACCCCGTGGCTACCATCCATATGGCCTGATGTGTCTAATCCCAGGACAGATCAATTTAAGGCCCTGTATTCTGCAATTTTCCATCATTTTCCTAAAATTGTGATCATCTGATAAGGACCTGACTTTCTGTTCTATAATGGGACGGCTGATAGAATGAAAACTTTGCCCTAAAATAATAAAAACTGTATCTAGTCTTTGGAAAGACAATACTCATTAAAGCCATCCTGGGTGTAATTTCCCAGCAGCAGAGTTAACCCAGGGGATGTTGTGTTCACAGGAACTCTAGAAACATCCAAAGAGCAGACACAACATTATTTATTTGATGACTGGGTTAGATGTTTTTAAGTGCCATGGTCCAGGTATTTATGTGAACTGTATACAAAATGAGGTCACACAATAGCATTTAGAGGAAAAAGTGGGGGAGGAGCTATCAAAAAAGAGGGGAAAACGTCCTTTAGGACTTTTCTAGAACAGCTTATGCACATTGTATTAACTGGTTTCAATTAGATTGAATGATCTCAGCTGTGGGTAATGTGAGGGGGTCCAGTGAAACATGCTGAAACAATTAACACTTTAAAAGAACATCTCTTCTGGTTTCTTTGAGGAGCACCTGTTTTTATTGATTTTCAATAAAAAAGAAAAATTACTTTCATAATCTAGAAAGACATAGTAGGGAAATGTTAAAATGTTTTTTAACTTAGAAGGTGTATCCAGGCCCACTCCTCAAAAATGGTCTGATGTTATCAGAATACAAACATCTCTTGTTAATATGATATTCCTATATCATCAGTTCCGTCCTTTCCATCAGAGAGAAAAACTTTCTTTGCAAGAGCTTCACTATTTCTGCTTTCAAAGTCTGAAAGAGTTGTTGCATATGAACTCTTCGAACCTTTTCCTATCTCAGCCTGAATCCCTTTCGAAAGAAGGAGTCTTCCTGAATAAATTGCCCTTAATTAAGGAGTTATTGTCTATGTTATTTTTGTTTAATGTTCTCTCTCACCAATTCATCATGCCCTACCCACTTTCTTCAGGAATGACCCATTTTTTCTTCCCTCCTACCACCTACCAAGAAATGCTATCTCCAGAAGCTATATTACAATGAGCTATGAATTATTTGATGTAAATCTCAAAATATCCTGTTGCATGCATAAACTCAGAGAGATTAAGAAAACTACAAGTTCAAATAGTAAGTGGGCAGAGTTCATATATGAATGCAAATCTTATTCAATTCTAAAGCTTATATACTTAACTATTACTAAATATTACATCTTCTGTCTTCCAAAATCCATCCTGAGACAACTCTACATTCTTCAAATTTATAACTTTTTGGATAGACTATTATTAAAGAATATATTACTCAGTGTAATGATTATTTACAGGTGTTATTTCCTGTGTACCTTGAATAATCCAAATGTCAGTTACAACATACAAAATGTGTTCAGTAAATATTTCTAGAATGAATAAATAACAGTTGATGTATTCAAAGTGCAGTGTTCTATTTTGCAAATGCTTTCATGATTTTTTCAAAGTATTTCACATAACTTTATTGGTGAATATGTAACAACAGAAGTATATAAATATATCAATAACCATAATAAGCTTCATAAGAGTAGGTAGTTTATTTTCAACTTAACATTTAGAAACATCTCTCATAGCATTATTTTTGTTTTAATTTCCAGCATATTAGGGATGTGCAAGCATGTATGGAAACAAAGCAATTATTCAAGAAAAGTCATATGTATTTATATATCATATATCTATTCAATAAAATCACATGTTACAGCCATTTCTAAGTACTTCCCAGTGACTAAGGATTGTGTTTGGGGCACTCCTGAAGTGATCAAATCCATGTATAGGCCATAACCACACTGAGTGTTCTAAAGACATGCCCTGAAATGCAGCAGCCTCTCAAGCCTCCTGAAGCTGATCAAGTCAAATGTTCTTTTTTTTAATAGCCTGTTTTTATTTTTATTCTGAGCATTCTTTTTAGAATTTTTAGCATTTTATCTTTTTTAATTATCATTTTTTATTGTTGTTCTATTAAAGTTGTCCCAGTTTTCCCCCTGTTGCTCTCCCCTGCCCCACCCACCTCCCTCCTCTCCCACAATCAGTCCCCACCCTGTTGTTCATGTCCATGGGTCATTTGTATCAGTTCCTTGATTAGACCCTTCCCCTTCTTTTCCCCTTTCTCCCCTTCTCCCCTCCCCTCTGGTCACTATCAGTCTGTTCCCTGTTTCCATGCCTCTGGTTCTATTTTGCTCATTTGTTTGTTTTGTTCATTAGGTTCCTGTATTAGGTGAGATCATATGGTATTTGTCTTTTGCTGTCTGGCTTATTTCACTTAGCATAATACTCTCCAGTTCTATCCATGTTGTAACAAAAGGTAGGAGTTCCTTCTTTCCTTCTGCTGCATAGTATTCCATTGTGTAAATGTACCACAGTTTTTTGATCCACTCATCCACTGGTGGGCACTTAGGCTGTTTTCAGCACTTGGCTATTGTATATACTGCTGCATAGGTTCTTCTAAATTGGTGTTTCAGGATTCTTTGGGTATAATCCTAGCAGTGGACTCACTGGATCAAAACACAGTTCTGTTTTTAGTTTTTAGAGAAAATTCCATACTGTTTTCCACAGTGGCTGCACCCGTCTGCATTCCCTCCAACAGTGCACTAGGGTTCCCGTTTCTCCACATCCTCACCAGCGCTTGTTATTTGTTGATTTGTTAGTAATGGCCATTCTGACTGCTGTGAGATGGTATCTCATTGTGATTTTAATGTGCATCTCTCTGATGAGTAGTGATGCTGAGCATTCTTTCATATGCCTATGGGCCCTCTGCATGTCCTCGTGTCTAAGGTTCTTTATTTCCAACTCTCAGGAACTCTTAGCCTAGTTCACTCCAAATTCAGAGACCTGCCTGTCTTCACCTGAGACCCAGAACCTGTGGGTCTCTTCTCATTTGTTTACAAGTGGCAGGGGTTCAGGATACCACTGTGTTCATATTCATGATTATACAACTAATAAGGTATACACGCTATTTAATTTAAAGTATGGAGGTGAGGAAGGGTATCATTCTAGTGCTTAAAGTAGCCAAGATGGAGAGATCAATAAATAATAAAACTGTTATTTTTCTCACAAGGGAAAATATTTTATTTATACCCATTCAGGAAGTATAATTATGCCCATGTTTCTGTATGATTACTGGGGGTAAAATTTCTATTCAATTTGAGCCCCAAACTGTACATTATACTTTTGGATAAGAGGGAAAGTTTTTAAAAATACCTCTTGATTTCATCATTATAGAGGTATAAAGTGTCACCAAAAAAAAAAAAAAAAAAAAGCATCCAGGATGAGACTGAACAAATAGCAATAGAAGCCATTTTCAAGGCAATATTGAACTGGTGACAGGCATTTGCAAAGCAATTTGGAAAAAGAGACTTCTTAGGAAGACCAGCGATAAAAGCTCTGCACTTAAAATGAGCCTGGGGCAAATGCACACATAAAGACCAAGATTTTTTGAAAAAGTAATAAAGCCCAATTATAAGGATACAATCATTCCAGAACATAACACCAAGGAACAAGAATAGGGCACTGGGGAGAGGAATGTAGGAAAGAATCAATTGAACTTGAAAAATAAAGATATTGAACAAAGGTAACAAAGACTACCCATTTATTATGAATGTAAGTATGTATTAATTTATTTATAGGCTGCTTCCATCCATGGGAAATTTGAGACAGACATTTTCTTAAGCACATGAGGCTAAGACAGTCTCTATTTCCTGAGATATAAAAAAAGGTAAATTAATACAAGAAGTACTTTATATATCACATGTACATTTTCGTTACATAAATATGCTTATGCTAACTATACAGTTACCTATACATAGTTCCATGCCATCATGTGGATTAAGACGTTATCAAATTATTCTTTTGTCATTTTTATGTACCTAAGTATTGTATATAATCAGATATTTGGAATAAACGTACTTTTATAAATTATCAAAATCCCAGTCTTCTCAAAGCTTCCTTCTGTCTGAGATAAGTACTCATCATTACATTAGCTCCAGTGGGAGTTCCATAAATGTTGCTGACTAAAGATAATAATTAAGAGGGTTTTTATTTTTTTCTCTTTGGCTGCAAATAAACCAAAGAATAGTTAACCCCCTCAAACAAACAAAATAAAGCAAAACAAAATAACTTGAGGGAAAAAAGTAACTTATTGATTATTAGCAGGTTATTGTGACCTCTTTACAACACCAAAGAGAGACTTGAGTAAGCAAAACCTCAGAAGGGTGGAGATAGAGCGGTTCTGGGATTTCAACAGCTGAGGTTCACAGCATTTTTCCAAACTTCTGACATTCCTGTGATTCAGTACGGATGACTTCCAGTTTGGTATTTCTCTGGTACCAAGTTCAAATCCCCAGGAGAAAGAATCCAGCGGGGCTGGCTGAGATCAGATATCTACCCCTGGGTCAGTCAGGCAAGGCCAGGGGCAGACTCATAACATGGCCCCTGGAAGCCTTCCACGGGGCATGGGGGTGGCTCACAGAGAAAGCAGAACCATCACAGGTGTACAGTCCCCTCAGAATGTGTCTGCCCCACTTGGAGATGGAATTACTAGCAAGGAAACGGCAAAGGAAAACTATGAAATCAGCAGCTCCCAATTCCATGGCAGAAGCAAGAAGAAACACCTAGTTTCTGTGCTCTCACCTGACCACACAACCAAGAATCAGGCTTTAATGTTGGCATTTCTGAGTTGTGATCTTCAAGAAAGGTCTTAAATGTACTCATCTATTTATTTAGTCCTCAATGTTCTACAAAAGGAAGACCTAACCTGAAATTCCAAGATCCTAAAGTGTCCAATGCCAAAGTACTAATGTAAAATTATTTTTAATAATTCAGAAGACAAAATTCTAACAATAGGTTTGCTTGCAATAAGACTGAACGAAGTAACTAAAATGCCAAATTTCTTTTATTTGGAGCTGAAATATTGACTGCAGCTACTAGTCAGAAATTCTTATTGATGTTACACATAGATGTGTTTTATAAAATGGTAACACTATCTTATTTACCTTTGTAGCTTCAGCAATTGGCGTAGTACCTAACACAGGTAAACTGTATTACTAAATTTATCTGTTAATAGTTTGAAAACAAAATTCCTCAAAACACATATTCGGTGATACACTATAAAGAAAAAAGTACAAAGGGACACTTAAAGGTGAGAAATGGAAACCACACACCTAAAAAAAGTAACATAGTATACGTGTAATTACTCCCCTTAATCAAGAAATGTGAGACAATTTACTGAAACTTAGTTAAAAGGAAACTAACAGATTGAAGATTCATTCATTGAACCTTCACTGACAGAGCTCCTATCATGTACTAGAGAATTACCGAGACGTAGGTATACGAGGACCCTAAAGAGAACATGGACTCCTTGGAGAAATAGACATATAAATCAGTAATTGTGACCTAATATCAGAGATTCAGTAAACAGTGACTGATGAAAAAAATAGATGATTAACACTCATCCTTTCTCTGTCATCAGCAGACTCCCTAAGCATGCACTGCCTTCTGACCACCTGCTCAGAAAAATGTGACATTTTTATTGTGCAAGTCTGAAGCAAGTCTGGGCTGCCTCCACACTGCAGTAACGCCTCCAAAATTTGGCCTCATTACCTCTCCTTCAATAAAGGTAATCCCCCCTTTGCTTCCTTCCCAAGATAAACAAAAACATTCCTTTCACACAATCTGACTGAAAAGTAGGCTTCCCCAGGTCTGCTGGCCTCTACCACAGTCATAAGCCACACTATGTTAGTCCATCTGCATCTTTTGCCAGCTTGTACCTCAAAAATAGATGAGGGTATGTAAGAAGTTACACACATCACCTCACATTGCCTGCAAGGTGAGTCAAATGAGGGGAATGCACAAAAAGTAATTTTCAACTCTTTGTGCCCATCACACAAAAATTATTTTATGACAGGCAAACTCTCAGTTACAGTACACACAGTTCCCAGAGGAGCCATTGTAATTTCTACCAGGCACTGTATGTATAAGAGAATATCATACAAATCAGCCACTTTCTTCACCTATGAGCACAGTGTAGTAGAATGAGTTCATGAAGGAAGAGTGAGGGGTCTGGGATCTACTTCCAGCTTTACAATTGATTCACTATTCTTACTTCCTCTGCATTTAAATCTCCCATTTGTAACACAGAAATAATGACATAATACCTGTTTGTTTCTAAGGCACTTGAAAATTCTTTGATGGAAGATTTTACACAAATGCAGACCTGAAAGATGTGAAAATTGTAAATCTGTGTACTTATTGCTATTAAACAGTCAACACAACAATGACAAAAGAGAAGGCAGCCTTATCCTAAAGCATCTAAAATCAAGTATTACTGAATATGCAGCCATTGAGAAAAATATATGTGCAAATATATTCATTTTAATGACTATCCAAACCTAAATCATCAATAACCCATTTAGATAAATCCTTTGCAAGTTACCCGACTCCTCCAAAAAATGCATAGGCTCCCTAATCAAAGATATTTCTTCCCTATAATGCAGAAATTTCTGAAAAACATTCCTTCTCCTTTCAAAAGGTTTGCTCTACTCTAGAATTTCAGAGAGTATTTCAGCCTATTCCACTAAGGGTATTTCAAAATATAGAAATAATCCCCCTTCAATCTGGGTGATCTTGGAGTAATCAAATAACCACACTTACAGTACAGTGGTGAACAGGCATCCAAGCAGGGGCATCCACTGAACAGTTCTGGGCTGGGCATTTGCCTTGGTTTTGCTGCAAATAAGGAAAAAGATCTTATGTACTATGTATTATATGCTGCAATATATACTAACTGGCATGTATATCACCAATGTGTTTGTTATTATATTTACAAGTATAGAAGATGTTTATAATTTTTTGGTGCAGTGCTGCATAAAACTAAATGTGTGATTTCTACTCTTACCGCGGCATAAGAAATCATCATTTGCTTTTTGTATTACTCTGAGGACCAGGCTTCCTCAGCCCTGGCCTTTCAGGTCTCAATGGGAACCATTTGAGAACACTCTTAACCCAGGAGAACTCCTCTCCTCCAGGTTCCCTGACAACACTAATACATGCTGTACCCACATTAGTACTTCTATTGGTTCATTAGTCAAGGTTTAGACAGATTGGTTTGCTTGTCTGTGAGCTAGTGGTGGTGGTTTTCTCCAGGGCATTTCACAGAACCCCAGAATGTTATACAGAATAGATCTTAGAGGCCTTTCTAGTTACACCAAAACCTGAGGTGCAGAGAAATGAAACAAGGAACACAGAGACTGACGTTCTCAGCTATTTGTCAGGCAGTCCCTTTTACATAAGAATTTTATCTCTAGCTAACCTATTCTTTTGTTGTAACTCCTATAAATTCATTCTAATTGTCCCTTTGGAAAGAATACAGTGCTTCCTTTTAACTAGCAATACTGCTCCCCATCCTGTAATAGCAAGAACTTATTAGTGTTAAAAAGGGAGAAGGTGATTCTCATAAAACATCTTTTTTACCTCATTTTATTATACACTCAATTATAATATAGACATACCAATAACAGTGTTAAAAGTAATCATAAAAACCACAGCTGTGATTAATTGAGGTACCAAATATGCTAGAGATTGTTCGGGACCCATTATGTTACCACTAGTTGCTGCAACAAATATGGCTGTAAGTGTTAGTATGCCCATTCTGCAGGAGAGAAAACTGAGGCTCAGAGAGGGTAAACAGCTTGCCTAAAGGTTACTCTACCAGAAAGGGGCATAGCTGGGGCTGTAGCAAGAACCTGCTGCCCCTGTGTCCACGCATGCTCCCTCTGTGAGAAGCCACCTCTGCTCTTTTTCATTTCCTATCTGTTTAATGGGGCTTAAGACATGTCATCAGCTAATATGATTCCATAATATAACTGAGCCTAACATTTCTAACTTAACTGGAATAAAATATCGAATTCAGTACTTGTGCTAAGAATTTGTGTGTGTGATCTGTAAGCTTTTTATACTTACTCTTATTTAGGTGATCTATTATTAAGGCATCACTAAACTCTGAAGTGCTGTTTGAGTGATTATTGACAGTCACCATAAATATATACTTAGATCATCAATCTCTAAGCTCACTTTTCTTGTTTAAATCAATGACATACAGTCCAACAGGGTACATACGGTGCACTGGACTCGTGCCAGACGACCACAGTTTCAAGCTAAGCTCAACCATGTGCTTGCTGCCATGAAATATTCTGGGTCTTGGTAATTACACCTGTCAAATAGTGTTTGTTGCCTAATTCACAGAAATGTTAATGGGTAATAGATACAGATTCACCTCCGATTACTATCACAATTTGCAAGGATAATGTCATTGGGAACACACATAAGTAACAGGACAATTTTATTTTCCTTTTTGATGCTTAAACCCCATAAATATAATTTTTATCTGCATGGGAATTTTAAATTATTATTAAAATTCTATTATTATTTCTAATACGAGATTCATATCAATATTAATAGTAAAGTATATCTCCTTGGTAATAACGTAATTGTTATTTTTGGAAGTAGCAATAATAAGCTTGTTTTATATTGACATGTGGGTATCCTTACGGAGCACATAGTAAAGAAGCAACATTCAATAAATAAGTGAGCTGTACTTAGGTGAAGAATATCAGTGCTCACGAAGTGTCATGAGACCACAAATAAGCAGTGTTTGGACTTCTGTGAATACATAGCTTGGAGCAAAGGAAGATGAAAATCTTTGGGAGTCTCTCTCTTGCTCACTATTACTTGAGTTTTGGATACTAAGGCCTTCCCAACAGTGTTTTGATCAAGCAGATTAACAATATGATACACAGGGGCAGCAGACGCATAAAAGGCCTACTGAAGGCAAATGTCATGTGAACATGACTGTTTTTAACCCGTAGTGTATGACTAGAAAACAAAGTAAGACTGAAATAGAAGCTAGGATCTTGGATTTCAGTACAGTGTTCCCCTTAATCTATTTGTGAAATTTTGGGAAAGTTAATTTAAGACTTTAAACCTCACTTTTCTCATCTGTAATGAGAAGGTTTTATTAGATCCATGATTCAATGTGGGGAGAGGAGGTGTCAGATACACCCATAGATCTGTTCCAAATTTCATATTCCTCCCAAGAATTTAGTATGTTTCCTACTCCAAAGAGGTACACCCTCCAGTTGAGGATACTCAAGTTTACCTCTCAGCTAATTCTTAAGCCAAAAATCAGAGAAAACACTAGAATTCCCTTAACGGCTGACCTAGCTATCCAAGAACAATTTAAGATAGAATTTGGTGCCAAATTCCCCTAAAGACAGAGTTTTCCCTTCCTCACCTCTCTCTCATCTATCTCCCCTGGATATGCTTTACCTGTAGATTATTGATACATAACCTGATTAGGATCCAGGGATCTGCAAATCTAACTCTGGAAAACATGTTCCCAAAGCTATCAGTGGAGTTTGGCCCATTAAAAAAATATTATGCTGTTTAATCAGGTTGATTTCTCCAAGTCTCTCATTTTCCTTGGTTGTCTTTTTATGATTTTAACATCTTGACATATTTCATTCCAGAATATCCTGAGCAAATGAGTCAAATATGCTGAACAATACACCATAGATTGGTTACATATATATTGTCGTTGTCGGCAGCCGTCCGTCTCGAGAGACGATGGTGTAGCTTCTTAAGAGTCTATCTGCACCGCCGAGAATGGCTGTGCAGTCCGACTCGGGAGTGACACGGTATCTGTCTCCTCCCGTGTTGAATCGACATCTTGCGATGACGCTGGAGTGTCCTCTCCAGTGAAGCTACAGAGCCTGGGCAGGGTGATACGGAGGGTCTGCTGTTGCCCATGCAGGTGTATACATATATATACCCCTATATAACTATGAAGAATTTGAATAGTGACAAACACTTGACAAACAAAACTCTAAAGATTTTCTTCTCAACCCATTCCCAGAAAAAAGTGGGATTTTGTTTGTTTATTTGTTTGTTTATTGGGATCTTATATCTTTTAGAGTTATTTAAGATTTATAAAATACAAACCTATATAGACATTTAGTCATTGATTCTGAGAACAAATTTGTATATGACAGGGTAAGAATTGATTTATCCAAATAAAATTTTCACCTAAAAGTTTCATTCAAAATAGTATGTTTTTCTAATAGAGAAAGTTGGGAGGTTTTTCTGTTCACAGTAAAATGATTCTCATAATCATAAGTTCTTTTCTGAGATTATGTGCTGCATAATAGTACTGTACACATATTCATTCATTTATTTATCCATTCATTCATTTGTCCAACATGTATTACACAGAGGCCACCATGCTAGGTATATAGAGGGATATAAAATTTAGAGATTTGAAAATTTAAATAATAATCCTTTAAAATAGCTCCCAAACTTTTAGGAGATACATTATAACATGCTATATTTGAAACAGGGTTAAATACTAGGACCATTTAGTTGGTCAACATTCTTTGAGAAATTAGCATACAGCAGCTATTATATTAGAAATAAAGATATATCAAAACTCAATCTCTGTCTAAAAAAATTTTCAGTCTAAGGAAAAAGACAAACTAATAAACATGCAATTATAAAGCAATATTACTGATGTATACATAAAATGATAGGAACAGATTAAAAAGATCCATCTCACCTACTTGGGGGGCCAGGAGTAAGGGATGAGATGGGTCATGCAAAGTTGTGCCGAGGAATAGAGGCCAAAGGCAAGAATGTTGAACTCTGACTAGCTAAGTCAGGAAGGGCTTTACAGAGGAGACACTTAGTTTTCTAGCAAAGCTTTTAGGAGGAAAGGATGAATAGAGGGCCTTCCAGCGACAGTGCTGAATCACAGTATTCCTGGACTGGGTTAGGAAACCTCTCAATTCTGGGCCTTGGAATTGGGGGGCGGGGGGGGTTCTATGCTACACAAAGAGCTGACTTCAGCCTTTCCCCTCCTTTACCTGCACTTCACAGTGCACAGACAGGAATAACTGCAGGGAGTAGAACAAATGCATCCTACTCAGGCATGGACCTGGGGGCATCCAGGCTTGATCTCACAAAATCACAAGAGGCTCTTCTGAGTTTAGTCTCTGGAAAAGCACTTAAGGTGTCTTTCTCATCTACTCTGAAAATCTCAGGTGTTTGACAGATGAAAAAACAGAGGTTAAAAAGTTTAAAATTTGATGCCAAAGGTGAAAAAATAAGTGGATTTTTGCTTGGCAGTACTAAAATGTCACACAATAATGTATGTGTAAATGGAGTGGGAACTGTACTTTGTAAATGTAATGAATAATTACATTTAAAGTTTCAATCATTATAAACATTAACATAATGTTTATGACTTAATTCTTATCATCAAAATTATTAGAAAATAAATTTTCTGACTTTAGTCGAAAATATATACCAGTATATTGAGTTGAGAATTTTCAAAAAATTTAAAAAACGCAACTCCTAGGATGCCTCCAAATCATTGATTGCACAGATTAGATATATAATGTATATATACATAGCCATAATATGTGTATATGTACACATACATGCATACATATATGTTTACATATACATGTGTATAATTTTACTTGGACCAATTATTGTTTTCATCTAATTAATTTCTGTAATTGCCATAAAGATGTCTATTTTCAGAGTATGTTGTTAAAGAAAATGAGGAAATCAATCTTTGGCAGTTGCAAAAGTAAATATAGGTAGAAATATATGCAGAAGATGATACATTGGAAGGCCTGTCTAAGACATCACAATAAGATAAAAATAAGATTCCAAAGAATGTATTATAATTTTCCAAGGAAATTACCAAGCAACACCTTCAAATCTCTGAACCCTTATTTAAAATGACAGTATACAAGAGTTGCTCTCCTGGCTGGTTTGGCTCAGTGGATTGAGCGTCGGCCTGCGAGCTAAGTGTCGCTGGTTCGATCTTCCAGTCAGGGCACATCAGAGAAGGAAAACTCTGATTCCAAAAAACCTCCGCTGCCTTGCGGCATACCTCTTCAGGGGAAAGGCTAAGGGAGTAAACCCCGACAGAAAATCCGGAGCCGGAGTCCCTAAGGCGGTTTGACGTTGTAGTCAACACCGGCAACTCCTGCGGCGCACCTGAAGCCAAGCTGTATTGACTCCGTCTTTCCCTTGGACCCTTCAGCTGCGAAGAGAGGGGGGGTCTGCTGCATGGGCAACAGCAGACCCTCCATATCAACCTGCCCAGGCTCTGTAGCTTCAGCTTCACTGGAGAGGACACTCCAGCGTCATCGTAAGATGTCGATTCAACACGGGAGGAGACAGATACCGTGTCACTCCCGAGTCAGACTGCACAGCCATTCTCGGCGGTGCAGATAGACTCTTAAGAAGCTACACCATCGTCTCTCGAGACGGACGGCTGCCGACGACGACGACAAGAGTTGGGTAGGTGCAGATTTATAAAAGTAAGGGGTTTTTGACTTCCAGCCAAGATGGAGGTATAGACAGACATGCTGCATCTCCCTCCATAACTAAGAAGGAATACAACTACCTCAAAACTAGAAACAACCAGAAGTTCCAGAAAATCAAACTGCATGGAAGTCCAACAAACATAGATATAAAGAAGAAATACTCATTCAGACAGGTAGGAGGGGTGGAGCCAGGGCGGAGAGGACATGGTGTGGTGGCGGCAGCAGCGACAGGCCAACAGAAAGTGCAGTCTCACATTTTAAAAAGTCAGGAGGGACACCTGGGGAGCATTCCCAGCTCCTCACCAGACCTCAAAGCTCACAGACCCAGCACCAGGGAAAATCAAGCCTCATTGCTTCTGACTATGCAAACCAGTAGGGGTTAGGGTGCAGGCAGAAACTGCTCGTCTCAGCAGAGTCCGCTTGTTTAAAGGGACACTACAGTCCTAGAATGTCCGCAGATGCACCCACTCTGGGAACGACGGCCCGAGCAGCAGCTAGAGGGGTGCCAGTCTGGTGCGGAAGTGGGAGAGGTGCCTAGAAAAGGGGTGAGTGCTGGGCAGGTGGCATTCTTCCCTCTCGGGCCCCTCCCCCACATGCAGTGCCACAATGTGGTAAAACAGGTCGCCCTGTACTGATGAATCACTAAGGCTACACCCCTTGCAACGTAACAGGAGCGACAGTTCTACCTGGGACGCGAAGGCAAACAAACACAAGAGCCTGTCAGAATGAGGAGACAGAGAAGTATGGCCCAAAAGCGGGAACAGATCAAGGTTCCAGAGGGAAAACTAAGCAATGAGGAGATAGCCAACCTATCAGATGATAAGATAGATGACCTAACAGACACAGAATTTAAAACACTGGTGATAAAGATGCTCACAGGTTTGACAGATATGCTTGAGTATGGCAAACATATAAAAGAAGAAGTGAAGGCTATGCTAAGTGAAATGAAGGAAAATCCACACAAAACCAATGATGATGGGAAGGAAACCAGGGTTCAAATCAATGATTTGGAACATAAGGAAGAAAAAGACAGTCAACCAGTGCAGAATGAGGAAGCAAGAATTGAAAAAAATGAGGAAAACTTCCCAAATTTTGCAAAGGAGATGGACTTACAGGTCCAGGAAGTATGGAGGGTCCTGGGTGAGCTGTACTGAGCGGAGACCACACCAGGACACATCATGACTGAGATGCCAAAGGTGAAAGATAAAGACAGAGTCCTGGGAGCAGCAAGAGAGAGGTGGAGAGTTGCCTACAGGGGGGTGCCTATAGGACTATCAGCTGATTTCTCAGAGGACACTTTGCAGGCAGGAAGGGACTGGCAAGTAGTATTCAATGTGATGAAAGGCAACCTGCAACCAGGATTACTCTATCCAGCAAACCTATCATTTGGAATGCAAGGGCAGATGAAGTGCTTCCAAGACAAGGTGAAGCCAAAGGAGTTCATCATCACCAAGCCATTATTATATGACATGTCAAAGGAACTTACTTAAGAAAAAGATCAAAACTATGAACACTAAAATGACAACAAACTCACAACTATCAACAACTGAATCTATAAAATAAAAACAAAATCCAACTAAGCAAACCAGAATAGAAACAGAATCATAGGTATGGGGATCATTTGGAGGGTTATCAGCTGGGAGGGGAAAGAGGGAGAAATGGGGAAATGGTGTAGGGACTAAGAAGCATAAGTGGTTGGTATGAAATAGAGAGGGGGATGTTAAGAATAATATAGGAAAGGGTGAAGCCAAAGAACTTACATGCATGACCCATGAACATGAACTAAGGGGGGTGTGATTCATGGAGGGAAGGGGGTTACTGGGCAGAGGGGAGCAAAGGGGAAAAAAATGGAACTACTGTAACAACATAATCAATAAAATATACTTTTTAAAAAAGGAAGGGTTTTTTTTTGGAGAGGGAATTAGGGAGGGTCTCACTTTTCACCTAAGAGTAGCAAAAGAGGCTTTAATATGCATACACCTAGAGCTTCATATTTCCCTGGCTGGTTTGGATCAGTGGATTGAGCATCGGCCTGCGAGCTAAGTGTCGCTGGTTCGATCTTCCAGTCAGGGCACATCAGAGAAGGAAAACTCTGACTCCAAAAAACCTCTGCTGCCTTGCGGCATACCTCTTCAGGGGAAAGGCTAAGGGAGTAAACCCCGACAGAAAATCCGGAGCCGGAGTCCCTAAGGCGGTTTGACGTTGTAGTCAACACCGGCAACTCCTGCGGCGCACCTGAAGCCAAGCTGTATTGACTCCGTCTTTCCCTTGGACCCTTCAGCTGCGAAGAGAGGGGGGGTCTGCTGCATGGGCAACAGCAGACCCTCCATATCACCCTGCCCAGGCTCTGTAGCTTCAGCTTCACTGGAGAGGACACTCCAGCGTCATCGCAAGATGTCGATTCAACACGGGAGGAGACAGATACCGTGTCACTCCCGAGTCGGACTGCACAGCCATTCTCGGCGGTGCAGATAGACTCTTAAGAAGCTACACCATCGTCTCTCGAGACGGACGGCTGCCGATATAGAGCTTCATATAATTGCCCTGCATTTAGGAAGCCAGTATTCTGGGTTCTGACTCCCACCTGAAAGGTTTGATGAGAGAGACAACATGAAAAATTGGTTATTATCAATTATCTCAGGAGAGGTGGCTTTGTCTGAGCCAGGCTGCACTTTCAGAGTCTGCAAGGCAGAAATGCCATCCTGAAGCCATATTATGCCTACAAAGACTCTCTGTGTGGCACGGACTGTTGTAAAGTCTGGGGATAAATAAATACATCATATTATAGGAGATTTCATCAGAGAGACCTGGAAATGGAAATTCCTGAAGAAAGTGCCCATGGGACAAAAAGTTTGGAGCCAGGCTGCCTGGGTAAAATCTCACATCCATCATTTATTTACTAGCTAGGTGACCCCAGGCAAATTACTTAACCTCTCTTGATCTCAGTTATGAAGATGAAAGCAATTAATACAAATAAAGCACTTAGAACTATTTCTATACATATTCAGCATTATGCATCAGCTATTTTATTTGTATTATTATTATTATTAGTCAGCCTCAGAGAGCAAAAATTATAACAATCCCAGTCTAATAAGAACTTTCTGCTCTCCATTTTGTACTTCTGTCTCATGCTTTAATTACCAACTAGCAAATGGGAAAGAAGAAAAGAGAAGCATCCCCCTTCCCCTAAAGCAGATATCCTATCTGAATATCACATAATAGGGAAGAGAGAGTTTATAATCTGGAAAAAATCGTTATTTTTGATTAATATTTCATTCAATTTTTTAAAATTTTATTGCTTTGGGAAAAAAGAGAAAGAAACAGATTCGTTGTGCCACTTATTTGTGCATTCATTGATTGATTTGTATATGTGCCCTGACTAAGGATTGAACTCGCAACCTTGGCATATCAGGACAACACTAACCAACTGAACTACCCAGCCAGGGCTGGTATCAAACAATTTTAATTACCGAATTGAGACTGTATTTATGATTTTCAGTGACTGTAGGACTTTTAACTCTTTGCAAGTGACTAATAATTCATGGGAAGTCATGGGACTGCTCCCATTTTTAACATAGAGAGCAAGACAGAGATTACTGACACTAAGAATCTTTAAGCAAACAGTATAGAGCCCCAAACAAAGTGGCTTCTATTATGACATCCCATGAGTCCTGACTGTTCAACGTATCAATTACTGATGCAAAACATACTCATGATTAGTGCTGACTTTTTCATTCAGTTTTGGGCATAAGTCTTCATAATTCCTCAATATATAACTTCATCCCTTCCTGTGCTTATCTTTCTGCTTGTTTCCTTTTATTTTCTCAAATTTCTAAGATGTTTGTTTCTAAAGAAATCCTTACTAAGACTGAAGCTCTGCTGGGAAGAGATGCATTTGCCTCCTCTGTAAATGAAGAAAATGTTGCTGACCCGTTCTCCACAGGATGCTGAGAATGAGTTTTTAGCGGGCTGTGCTGGTGCTGCTAAGTCACGCTCATGCTTTCCAAAATTTCTTGTAACTCCAGGCAGCAATTTGCCCAGGTTAGCAGAGATGCGGTCGGTGGCTAACTAGTGCAGATGAGCATTAAACACTCTATGTTTAAAAAATATTCTAACCATCTGGCGACCTGGATTAATTAACAATGGTGAGTGACACAGACTGAATTCTGAGGCTGGCCACATTTAAAGACTTAACATACATGAAAGCCACTGTTATAACTTGACATTGTAGGGTGTCAATGGAGAAGAGGGCACCCAGTCTTGGGTACATAAAGCACTTCCTAGATGTACATAATGAAATAATATTTATTGAGCACCTATAAGATGCCAGACACGTGGCATGTGTTGTTCATTCATTCTATCATTACATTAACCCTGAATGGTAGTGGAGGAGAATGTTTAATATCATGAGGAAATCATTGAACCTGGGTTAGAATACCAGATTTTTCACTTTCTAGATCTGTCTTCTTAGTTAAGTTTCTTAGTCCCTGTTAGTTTTGGTTTTCTCATCTATCAAAATGAAAAGAATAATACTTACTCTAAAGGATTATTATAAGGATTATGTAAGATAATACATGTAATATACTTAGCCCAGGGACTACTACATACTCTAATAGTAATAAGGTAAATATATTTAAGATATATAAATATTAATATTTATCCTATTAATCAGGGATATTCCCCTCTGCCACCTTAATTCCTCTAAGCATATTTTTCTCATCTCTGAGTATAAAATAATAATATTTATCTCACAAGATCTTTATGAAAATTAACTGAGAATAAAGCTCAAGAAAGTGTTTAGCAAACATCAGGACTTTTATATCTAAGTTTTAATCAAAGTTGGAAAGAACATCTGAAATACTGCAGCAATTTTAAGATGACTAAATCTGGGAGCCAGATTGACTCTGCAGTCTGGGATCACATACTTGAAATCACTGGCCTGTAATATTTTTAAGAACTATGTTATGGTATTTCAGCATTTTGTGGAAGCATGCCCCAATATTCCCTGAAGCCTAGAAATCCCCAAAGTTGAATTCTTGCTATGCAGAGTTAGATACAATAGAGTAATTTAAGCCAAGATTTAATACAAGATTTAAAAAGTCTTATAAAATACTTTAAATGCCATTAATATTTGCATGCTGTCACTGCATGCTACTGAGATAACAAGATGAGACGAGAGGAATAAACTACACTTGTACTTTTCCCCTTGAAAGAAAAAAACTCCAGACATTATCTATGCCTGCAGTCAATGGATAGTCTTCACTGGCAGGTCTTATCTATTATATCATAAACCAAAAACTATTATGGAAACAAAGGCTGTGATTTTTAAAATAAGCTACATTTTTCTTTCTGACACATTTTTAAATTCATCTGTAAAAAATAATCCTCTTGAATTAATAGCTAATGAAAAATATCTAAAATTTCAGGTCCTTAAATAAGGTCCATCATTTGAGGAAAGAAATGACATTCAGTAAAAAAATCAAAGTAATTCATTTCTATTCTTACCGCTCCTATAGAGACTTAATTAATTAATTAATTTAAAAACACAGTGACAAGTTTTAGCCAACCTAATTTTTCCTGAAATTTATAATTAACTACGTGGGATAGGCGGCAATTACCGTAATTCCAAAGAATAAAGGATTTAAAAAGTTGAGATTTTGATAAGGCATAATTACAACCTATTAAATATGCAATTCATATCAATTTGTTCATATAATCTTCTTGAGCTTCAAATATGCATATACATTGGACACTGGTTTCTGAAGAACACACATGAAATCTCATCCGTTTAAATGTACACAGTTCTCTCAGAAGTTTTTCTCAGATATTTAAAATTCTGGGAAAATATAACACTAAGAAATAGGGTAAATTGATTATTATTTTTCTTTGTGCCTTATCTTCCTGACACCTATGAATATATATTTTTGAACAAATGTTAATCAATGCAAGAACTGGAAGGCTTTTTAGAACAGGTGCCACAGCCACCAACAAGCAGTCAGCCACCAAAAACTAGCAATTAAACCTGCTCTCAATTAAAATAGAACTTCAGATTGCTGAGTAAATTACATGTGTATTAATTTAGGACAGTTGTATTTTAAAGGATTAGTAAGAAAGTACTATGGCTTGCAATTCTAGGAGCTTCATAACAAACACCCGGGAGGGAAAATTTATTTTGCTAAAAATATACATTTGTATTTAGGGTCTCTAGCAAACAATTTTCAAACATTTTTACCAGCAAGAATATCTAGAATTTCTCTTACATTTTTTTAATTAGAGCCATATTTAAAAATGAATAATTTGTTTTAGTGTGGGATATCCTAAATACAGCATGGTAAATTATAAATTTCTTTGTAAAAACATGAAATACAGGGGAAGTAAAGCTTTTTAAATTAATACTTCTTGAATTGTGTTTCATGCAACAATTAAAATTCCTGCTGGTGTGGATAATAAATGGTGTGATTCATATCTTAAAATTTGGCTTTTGGATACCTTTTTTTTTTTTTTTCATTTGTGTAAGTAGTCTTCAGGGAGAATCTCTGTTGCTGACTACACTGCTACTTGGGAAAGTTGTACATTTTATTACACCGAGGCAGTTCTGTCTAGGTTTCTAGAATAATTTTAAGGAAATATTTGAAAGTACCTAAAAATTTTAACTCAGATCTCAACCACAGAATAACATAACCTCCATTCTGGACCCCTTTTGCAAAGTGCTGCTGTCATCTATGGTTAGTTGGGCAAATTCTGAGTAATAATCATTATTACAATACTTTTTTAAAGTTCCCTTTGGAAGTTACTTTGGGTAAAACCATTAAATGGCACTGATACACTTTGTTCTCTAAAATGCAAAGCAATGTGAAAAAAAACCATGCATAGCAGAATTGCTGTGAACTCACATTCCCTTCCTAGGCAGGTTTGTATTTTGGAAGCTGATTGCAACACAATGCATTCTGCTTTGGAAGGAAAAAAACACTCTACTGTAATTTCCTAATAATTTAGAACCATAAGTTCAGTTTTGAATTTTCTGTTTATAGCTTTCAGGAAATTTTTAATGTTTTTATAGTAAAAATACATTAAATAGTAAAAATAATTACTGAAGCTCTATAATACATTTACATTAAGTACAGTACATACATATTAAAAGTTAATAATTTTTCTGTAAAGTTAAGTATCATACCACATAAAATCTCTTAGAGGTGAAATAGACACGAATGGACATTTTTTCATCAAAATGAAAACCTGATCTGACTGCGTTAGCACTTGCTTAATAAAATGTGTTATGCTAAAATTTTAAATTTTAAATGATGATCTTTACAGGTGGGTTTATCATAAATGACCTAATTGCCATTTTTCTTGGTGTGTGTGAGGAATTGTATCTCTTTTAGTCCATTTCTCTTACACTCAAATGACATTTCAAGTGTCATTTCTGGCCCAGCAACTATCACATATAAGTTCACCAATTGCTTGTCTGTCAATGAAATAGTCTATCCATTAGAATACAAAGATATCTTTTACACATAATTATTATAAACAGACTGTTACACACATGTGTGTGAATGTGGATGTATAAGTTGCAGAAAGGAAGCATTTTTTCCACTCATTCATTTACTATTCACCAACGCAATTATCTATCAAATGTCTGTTAAGTGAAAGAATGAACGAACACTTATGGAACCCATAGTAGGTAGTTGGCTATGAATATGACTAATAACTTCCCCCTGTTTTCTCTTCAAGAAGTTCACATTAGCAGAAAACTTCCCTCACATGAGGAGAGAAAGAGTCACGCAAATCCAGGAGGCACAGAGGGTCCCAATGAAGATGAACCCCAACAGGCCCACCTCAAGACACATCATAATTAAAATGGCAACATCCAAAGACAAAGAGAGAATCCTAAAAGCAACAAGAGAGAAACAACTAATAACATACAAGGGAGTTCCAATAAGGCTATCCTCAGATTTCTCAGCAGAAACAATACAAGCCAGAAGGGAATGGCAAAAAATATTCCAAGCAATGAAAAACAAAGGCCTACAACCAAGAATACTCTACCCAGCAAGGCTCTCATTCAAAATGGAAGGCGAAATAAGGAGTTTCTCAGACAAAGGAAGACTAAAAGAATACATCTCCACCAAACCAGCAATGCAAGAGATGCTAAAGGGTCTGCTCTAAGAAGATAAAGAAACAGAGAGAAACAGAGAAGAACACGAGTACAAAGGGGGAAAATGACAATGAATAAGTACTTATCAGTAATAACCTTAAACGTAAATGGATTAAACGCTCCAATTAAAAGACATAGGGTAGCTGAATGGATTAGAAAGAATGACCCACATATATGCTGTCTACAAGAGACCCACCTTAGAACAAAAGATCTACACAGACTGAAAGTAAAGGGATGGAAAATGTATTCCAAGCAAATGGACATGAAAAAAAAGCCAGGGTAGCAATACTTATATCAGACAAAACAGATTTCACAGCAAAGTACATAAAAAGAGACAAAGAAGGGCATTTCATAATACTTAAGGGAAAAATCCATCAAGAAGATATAACCCTTATAAATGTATATGCACCCAACTTAGGAGCACCCAAATATGTAAGGAAAATTTTGAAAGACTCCAAGAAAGATATAGGCAGCAACACACTCATCGTAGGGGACTTTAACACCCCATTGTCAACAATGGACAGATCTTCAAAGCAAAGAAATACCAAAGATATTGAGGCACTGAACAACACTTTAGATCAAATGGACTTAGTCGATATATATAGAAGTTTACACCCCAAAGAAGCAAAATATACATATTTCTCAAGTGCACATGGAACATTTTCAAAGATAGACCACATGGTAGGACACAAAACAAGCCTCAATAAATTCAAGAAAATTGAAATTATATCAAGCATCTTCTCAGATCACAATGCCTTAAAATTGGAAATCAACCTCAAGGAAAAAACTCAAAAACATTCAAACTCATGGAGAATGAATAACATGCTATTAAATAATGAATGGGTTAACAATGACATCAAGGAAGAAATCAAAAAGTTCCTGGAAAGTAATGATATTGAACACACAACAACCCAAAACCTATGGGATACAGCGAAAGCAGTTCTAAGAGGAAAGTTCATAGCAATACAGGCCTACCTAAAAAAGCTAGAAGAATCTCTAATAAAAAATTTAACCCTACAGCTACAAGAACTAGAGGAAGAACAACAAGCAAAACCCAGATCAAGTAGAAGGAAGGAAATCATCAAGATCAGAGCAGAATTAAACGACATAGAATCTAAAGTAACAATTCAAAAGATCAACAAAAGTAGGAGCTGGTTCTTTGAAAAGATAAACAAAATAGACAAGCCTTTAGCCAGGCTCATCAAGAAAAAAAGAGAGAGAACCCAAATAAATAAAATCAGAAATGAAATAGGAGAAATCACAACTGATACAACAGAAATACAAAGAATTATAAGAAATTATTACGAACAACTGTATGGCAAGAAATTTTACAACCTAGAGGAAATGGACAGATTCCTGGAAAACTATAGTCTGCCCAAACTGAATCAAGAAGAAGCAGAAAGTCTGAATAGACCAATAACAGCTAGCGAAATTGAAGCAGTAATCAAAAAACTCCCAGCACACAAAAGCCCAGGACCAGATGGCTTCACAAGTGAATTCTACAAAACATTTAGGAAAGAACTAACTCCTATCCTCCTCAGACTATTCCAAAAGATACAAGAAGAGGGAAGACTCCCAAACTCGTTCTATGAAGCCAGTATAACCCTAATTCCAAAACCAGGTCAAGACACAACAAAGAAAGAAAACTACAGACCAATATCGCTGATGAACATAGATGCTAAAATCCTCAACAAAATATTGGCAAACCAGATCCAGCAACACATTAGAAAGATCATACACCACGATCAAGTAGGATTCATCCCAGGGATGCAAGGATGGTTTAATATTTGCAAATCAATAAATGTGATACACCACATAAACAAAATGAAAGACAAAAACCACATGATCATATCAATAGATGCGGAAAAAGCATTTGATAAAGTATAACACCCATTTATGATAAAAACTCTCAGCAAAATGGGAATAGAGGGAGCATACCTCAACATAATAAAGGCCATATATGAGAAACCTGAAGCCAACATCATACTCAACGGGCAAAAACTGAGAGCATTCCCCCTGAGATCAGGAACAAGACAAGGATGTCTGCTCTCTCCACTCCTATTCAACATAGTCTTGGAAGTTCTAGCCACAGCAATCAGACAAGAAAGAGAAATAAAAGGCATCCAAATTGGAAAAGAGGAAGTAAAACTGTCATTATTTGCAGATGACATGATAGTGTACATAGAAAATCCTTTAGACTCCACAAAAAAAACTACTCAATCTAATAAGTGAATTCGGCAAAATAGCAGGATACAAAGTCAATATTAAGAAATCGAAGGCATTTTTATACACCAACAATAAAAACTCAGAGATAGAAACTGAAAGAAAAGTCCCATTTACCATAGCAACAAGAAAAATAAAATACCTAGGAATAAACTTAACCAAAGAGGTAAAAGACCTGTACACAGAAAACTACATAACACTGAAGAAAGAAATTAAAGAAGATACAAATAAATGGAAGCGTATACCATGCTCATGGATGGGAAGAATCAACATCATTAAAATGTTCATACTACCCAAAGCAATTTATAGATTCAATGCAATCCCTATTAAAATACCAGCAACATATTTCACAGACCTAGAACAAATACTTCAAAAATTTATATGGAACCAAAAAAGAGCCCGTATAGCCACAGCAATTTTGAGGCAGAACAAAGTAGGAGGAATCACAATACCCGATATCAAACTATACTACAAGGCTACGGTAATCAAAACAGTCTGGTACTGGCATAAAAACAGACATATAGATCAATGGAACAGAATAGAGAGCCCAGAAATAAGCCCAGGTTCATATGGTCAACTAATATTTGACAAAGGGGTAAAGAACATCAAATGGAGTGAAAAGAGCCTCTTCAACAAATGGTGTTGGGAGAACTGGACAGGGACATGCAAAAAAATGAAACTAGACCACCAGCTCACACCATACACCAGAATAAACTCAAAATGGATCAAAGACTTAAATGTAAGCCGTGACACCATAAAAGTCCTAGAGGAAAAAATAGGCAGGAAAATTTCAGATATCCCACGCAGCAACATTTTCACTGATATATCTCCTAAGGCAAGGGAAATAAAGGAAAGAATAAACAAATGGGACTACATCAAACAAAAAAGTTTCTGCTCAGCTAAAGAAAACATCAGCAAGATGAAAAGGAAACCAACCATATGGGAAAATATATTCGCCAATGACTTCTCAGACAAGGGATTGATCTCCAAAATATATAAAGAAGTCATACGACTCAACACCAAGAAGACAGACAACCCAATTAAAAAATGGGCAAAGGACCTGAACAAACACTTCTCCAAAGAAGACATACAGAGGGCCCATAGACATATGAAAGTATGCTCAACATCACTAGCCATCAGAGAGATGCAAATTAAAACCACAATGAGATACCACCTCACACCAGTCAGAATGGCCATCATCAACAAATCAACAAACAACTTGTGCTGGAGAGGATGCGGAGAAACGGGAACCCTGGTGCATTGCTGGTGGGAATGCAGATTGGTGCAGTCACTGTGGAAAACAGTTTGGAATTTCCTTAAAAAACTAAAAATGGAACTGCCTTTTGAACCAGCAATTCCATTGCTAGGATTATATCCAAAAAATCCCGAAACACCAATTCAAAAGAACCTATGCACTCCAATGTTCATAGCAGCACTATTTACAATAGCCAAGTGCTGGAAACAACCTAAATGCCCATCTGTAGATGAGTGGATCAGGAAGCTGTGGTACATTTACACAATGCAATTCTATGTAGCAGAAAGAAAGAAGGAACTTCTACCATTTGCAACAACATGGATGGAACTAGAGAAAATTATGCTTAGTGAAATAAGCCAGGCAACAAAAGAAAAATACCTTATGCTGTCACCTATTACAGGAAACTAATGAACAACACAAACAAATGAGCAAAATTGAACCAGAGGTATGTAAACAAGAAGTAGACTAACAGTAACAAGGGGGGCGGGGGGGAGGAAAAGAAAGGTGTAAGGGGAAGGGTCAAGTTAAAAAATATATATATATATGAATGACCCACAGACAGGGGCAACTGAGTGGGGACTAAATGTGGGGGAAGGGAGGGACAGGGTGCAGGGAAACAAGAGGGCTAAAAAAGTGAGACAACTGTAATGGAAAAACAAACAAAAAATTTTTTTAGTGGGGGAAAAATTAAAATATGAAGAATGGAAATGCCAGTTCAGTGAATATTAAGACAAAGATTATCCTTCACGTTGTATATTTTTCTCCCTATTTGATCCCTCCAGAGTTTGGCATTCTAAACAAGTAAGTAATGACATAAGTTCCTTTGCATAGAACTAATAAGACCAGTTGTCAACAGAGGTTCTTTTTTTTTTTTTTTTTTTTTTTTTTTTTGACCAAGTCTTTGACTGGAATGTCAAGCCTAAAGGAAACATACTTGGGCTCAGATTGTTACCAGAAAGCCCTGAGGAACTGGGAATGACTTTCAAAGGTAATAAAAGCCTGTGAGATAAAAGGCCTGGTACCATGGTTGGTTGTGCGGTCCACAGCAATCTTTCCAGGGAAGGAACGAAGGTTGTTTTCCTTCGTTCCTTCCCTGGAAAAGACGGCTAGAAGGGACCTTAAGGCACAAGGAAAAACCAGAAAGACTTGGAAAAAACAGGTGTGTACAGGCAAGGATGAATGCCAGATATGTGGCTCAGCTTCTGTGCCCTGAAGAACAGACTGAAGGTCACCCCAAATATTCCTTGGGTAAGTTCCAGCAAAGCAGAACTAAAGACCATAAGTGATCATTTGCTGCTCTTGTTATGTTTATGCAAATGAACAGGATAAATTAAAAATGGACTTAATGTAGTCCCTTTAAAGACAAGGAGGGTAACCTTAGGGAGAAAAATTATTATTCAAGGAAAATCACAATGATCAGTAGTAGAGTATAAAACAGGGCAACTAACCGTCTTAAAAGTTTCTTCTCCAGATTTAGAGACTTGTTTGCGGGTTATGTTACATAAATTAACACGTGTTTTTTTGTTTTCAAAGGACATAAGCCTATGATCGCATTACCTGAGTGATTATCTGTACGCATAAGCCTCACTTAATCCTCTCTGCAGCGCTGCCTCCTGAGACTCAACGGTTTGGCTGAACTAAATGGCTGGGTTGGGGAAGAATGGGGTGGTCTGTGGGCTTCACTTTAAAACGGGTTTCTCTTTTCTATCCTAATGGCTTGGACAGAAAAGGCCCAGAGGTCTGAGAGGGGGAAAACCTAAACTATTTACCTCAGCCCAAACTAAGTATAATGGGCAAAAGGGTTTTGGACAGGTGAGATGTGCCTAGCACACCTTCTTACAAAGAAGCCTTTTTTTTTTCTTTTTTTTTTTTTTCCCTAATATGGAACATTGAAAAATTAATTCCTGCCTTTTGTCATCTAGTAGTTATGGATTGAATGATGTCTTTTAACCCTTTTCGCCAAATCTGTTGCCCCCAGAACACAACAAGGACACCAGCCTGTTAAACCAAGCACGCCGTTGACCGGAGACAGCCAACTGACCTGGAATCTGCACAATCCTTCCCCATGTGGGAAGGCCACCCTCCCCTCCACATCCCCACTCTTATTAGGATTTTCTGGACCCAAGGGTAGGTAGGACGACGACCATGTCCAGCTTGAAGCAGCTAGAGGAGCTTGAGACCTTCGCCCATTGTCCTTTACAAGATTACAAAGGGTCCTAATATTTGAGAGGGGGGGATAGTTAATTTTTACGAACCAGGGGTATGGACTTGGGGGAGATTGCTGGGGGAGGGGGGTGCTGGGTGGAGGGGAGCAAGGGGGAGAAAATTGGAACTGTTGTAACAATATAATCAATAAAAAACATTTAAAAAATAAAATAAAATAAAATAACTTAAATTAGAAAAAAAAAGAAGTTCACATTAGGAAAAGAAAGGCACATGTAAAAACTAATTGGAGAACTAGATTACGGCTTTACTCAAACACAGACATTGTACGGAGGACGTTGAGAAGGCTGGCTCGGTCTGGTACAGCAGAATCAAGGAAGGTATGTACATAGAAATCTGCACTTAAGCTCAGTCTTAAAGATTAAGAAGAAGCTTATCAATAAGTGTCATGCTGAAAAGTTGAGAGGCTTTCTAGACAGAAAGAAAAAAACAGGGCCGTGGCTAGATAGCTCAGTTGGTTCGAGTGTCATCCCAATAAGCGTAGGTTGTGGGTTCAATCCCTGGTTGGGGCACATACAAGAAGCAACCAATGAATGCATAAATAAGTGGAACAATAAATCAATGTTTCTCTTTCTCTCTCTCTCTCTCTCTTTCTTACTCTCTCTCTCTCTCACTCTTTCTCTCTCCCCCCTTCTTCTCCCTCTCCCTCTCCCCACTTCTCATTCTAAAATCAATAAATAAAAATTTAAAAGAAAAAGAAACTAGAAACCAAGTACATAGAAACAGGAGAATGGAATTCATATAATTTGGGGAAACAAATATAATTGGGTATAATTCAAGCTAAGGCATGAAGGGTGGTGGGATCCGAGACAGAAAGTTAGCAGGAGACAGAAAGTTAGACAGGAGCCAGAAGTCACAGGGCCATGTATATGAGGTTAAACCATGCAAATTTCACCCTGCAGGCCAGTGCAATATCAACTAGGGATACAGATCAACTAGGGACTTGCTAAAATGCAGGTTCTGACTCAATAGTTCAAGGTAGGGCTTGAGATTCTGCATTCTAACAAGCTCTGAAGGGTGTCATTGCAAAGGTCAACAGACTACACTTTAAATAATGGAGTAGTAGGGGATAGGGAACTCCTGAGGGGTTCTAACCAGAATTTCAACATGCATGAATTATGCACTTGTACACATGTATGTAAATACACATGCATATGTATGTATTATGTGTGTATGTGCATATCTATTTAAAGAAAGGTCCCATACTAGTTAGCAGCATGGAATATGTACAGAACCTGGAGGACGGGAAAGGTAAGAAAAATGAATAGGAACTGGGACAGATTTGGGATTTAGGGGAAACTAAGAATCAAGATCAATTCCTGTCTTTCTAATGACAACATCTGGGGAGTGGCATTGTTAGTAGAATATAACAACTCCCATTTATCTACCATAACAACTGAGATGGTGCCATACTGGTACTTTTGACTTACATTTACTTCACAGGTAAATAGTATTCTAAATCCTAAGAATTTATTCATGTACTATCAAACCAGTTACTCATGAAACATGTTTTCCCCTAAAAGGTTGGCTCAAGAACTGAATTAGATAGATACAAAGAAATGTATATGTATTAGTAGGAGTATTAAAATAATAGGTATTGGAGGGATGGGTTATTTTCTTAAGATTTCAAATCTGGGACTAATTTTGAATGTACACTGAAACAAATGGTTGAAATATTTAGTTTCTTTGTTTCACCAATAAATACCTGCAAACCTAGGAAATATTCATTAAAACAAAAAAATCCACATTTTAATGACTACACAATAAAAATTTGCCACTGAAGTGGTAACTGGTTAATTGAACCAATGATGCTACTATGAAATTTATCCCTAAGTGTCAATTCTCAAAAATAAAAATAAAAAGAGGAAAAGAAAAATGAAAATGAGGAGGAACAGAAACTTCCAAAGCTACTTAGTGAGTGTATGTTATACACTGCCACTATAACTGTACAGCCACTGAGTGTATCATTTGTATCAGCTGTTCCCTTTGTCTAGAATGTTCTTCCCCAAGATCTTCACAAAACTGGTTCTTTCAAGTTCCCAGAACTTTTCAGAAAGGACAGCTCTGTCCATCCTATATAAATTAACTCCTGTTTCTTTTGTAGATTCATCCATCCTTCCATATCCCGTTTCTCTGCTTTTTAAATGCTAGCAGTTATTGCTATTTAAATTATGTCTATTATTTGTTTGTCTACTAAAGGCCAGTCTCCTCATTCTGTCACACAAGTTCTATGAGGTCAGGGACTTTGTTCAACATATTCACTGTTGTATTTCCACTGCTTACCTGTATCATATAGTATGCACTCAGTAAACATTTGTGGAGGTAATAAGTATTGCATTTAATCCTCACAACAACCCTTTGAAGTGATTGTTATTATTTCATTTTATAAATAAGAAAACTGAGATTTCAGTTGATTGATTTGGCCCCCAAAATAGAACTAATAACTAGCAGAGCTAGGACTCCAGATTCTTGCTGTGTTTTTGAACACTAGGCTATGCTGACTCTGAGTCAAATTCAGGTTTGGATGCCAACCACTATCCAACTGTCCAATTCTTGATATTCTCAGGGACCTCAGATATGTCAGGCCAATATGCCTGGGTCACTTTAATTAGCATAAAATTAGTTCTAAAACATATATGGATAGAGCTCTCATTTTCTCCATCATATAGTAATAAGGAACCCACTCTACTCTAAAATTTCCTCCTTTCAATAATTAGTCACCACTTACCTGTAGACAGTATTTTAGTTTTCAAATACATAAACTAATCTGATTCTGTACAATAATCCTGTGACAGAAGTACTGTTAAGCCAGTATTATTATACCCATTTCAGACTTGAGAAAATACGGCTCAGGGAAAGTAAACTGAATTGACTAAGCTAATATAATAAATGGCAAACTTAAGTTAATAACTTTATTTTCTGAACCTTGGTCCAATGCACATTCCCAAATTGCCTTTGGTGAGACATACACACATGCAATGAGAAAGGTCTCTCAGCTGTAATCATGGGTAATCTTTTTAAGAGAATATTATCTGCAAACATTCAGATGAAATAGTTAAATAATAAAGGGAGTGATGGATTCTTTTGTACTTTATAAAGAGAGTTAGGTGATTTATTTCAATTTTGAGTACAATAAATGTGTTTAAATATTATTTGATTTGCAAAATTTGATTTGTACTTGTTTCCTTTGCAAACCCACATTTGTCTCATAAAATAAGATTTAGCTAAAGGTCTTAGAAAGGCCAATCCTCTCAAATTCATAGCTCTTTACAGCACACATGGCTTTTACTCATAGCATCAAAAAGGGCTAATTTGTAAATAAAATCCCAATAATGAGGTTTGGCAAGAAAGACTATTTACTACAGATATATTGACAGGTAACTGGTATGATTTATGTAATAAAATTTTACTTCATTTGTAAAAGTTTACATTTATAATCTATGAATGTGTCTAAAAAACTACAAATCGAACTGTTTTTAATCATCACCCAAGAACATTTTTATTTGCTTCTTTTTTTTAGAGAGAGAGAGAGAGAGAGAGAGAAACATCTATGCAAGAGAAAAATTGATCACTAGCCTTTGTACACACCCCAGACTGAGGATCCAGTGCCTGACTAGAGATTGCACAAGTCCAAACCAGGGGTCACGAGTGCCCATGCCCAAAACAGGAATGAATCTGCAACCTAAGTATGTGCTCTGATCGGAATCAAACCCACAAACCTTCAGTTACAGGATGACACCCCAACCACTAAGCCACACCAGCCAGGGCCATATCTACACTAAGTTTGAATGATTCAGGGACTTAATGAAAAGAACACCAAGGAAAGACAGGACCATAGGGAGACTGTGGATCCCAATAGAAGACAGTACACCTACCCCCTGATGCAAAGTAATAAACTAAGTACTTTATATTTCTTATCTCCCTGAATCCTCAAAACAACCCTATGAGATACGTACCATCTTATGAAAGAGAAAACTACATTTCAGCAAGAGAAAGGTAAAACTACTATATTATACTAAACAGGCATAAGAATGGGCAAAGGGGGATGTGGAAGAAAACAGAGAAAGCTCAATCAGAGAAACAATGGGTGAGAAGCCAGGGGCCAGTGTTGGGGTGTGGACCAATGTTAACGATGGAGGAAAAACCTACTTCCTTTAAGATAATGTCTCAACTTCTTGATATTTATGACTGGCCCCTACCTATCTTCCCATCCTTTGTATCTTGCTACTCAACTTAGACACCTTACATTCCAGCCACTCTGACCTTCCTTTCCTTGAGCAGGTCATTCTCTCTTTCCTCTCTTCTCTCTCTCTTATCTATTATCTATCTTTCTTTCTATCTCTCACATCTGGGACTTTGCCTAAAACACCCCCATTGTGCCCTCCATTCTGCATGTTAGCTTGTCACTGCCTCAGAAAACCTTTCCCTGATATTAAAGCCCTGCCTACTCTGCAACCAAGTCCACCAGATTCTTCAGCTATCCCTGTGCTAATTTCCATAGCATCCTATATTCACCCCTTATCACACATCCCTGTTATTTATACACTTGACTGTTTTCCCCATTAAACTGAAAGTTCTATGAGAACAGATTGTTCATTGTATCCTCAGGCCTTCCAATATGCCAGGCACATACTAGGAATTCAATAAATACTTGTTAGATGAATGAAATGAATGAGTGGATCTGCTGCTGCTTCCATGAGAGCAGATGCAACGATACACCTGCATGAATCAATAGCTTTGTCTATGAAAACAGGGCCTCTCACGTAAACCATTTGTTGCCTTGGTGATTTGTTTCACTTTCCCTCCTACATAAAGTTCTGGTAAAAAAAATAAAAATTATTTTAGCCCACTTGCCCCATCAGAAAAAAAAACTATAGTTGCAAATATTTCCATGATGAGTTCATTTCTAATAGTAACACATGCCACTTCTTTTTCTATTAAGGTCATAATAAATAACACAACATTTATTAGCCTTGATAAAAATATATTTTAAATGCCCAGCAAAACCTTTATTTCCTTTTAGAAATTCTGAGGGATTTTAATTCTTATAAAAGATGGCAGATTGATGGAGACAAAGAGTGACAGTTTATTTATAGAACAGATGTAGTGTTAACAATGTCAATAAAAGTTTCTTTTATGCTGCCTGGTCTACTTTTCATTTTGCTGTTTAAATTTTATTATGCATATTAAACAAATTAAAATTAATAGGATCATCATGCCTTTATTTAAAAATCACAGCAGTAACTTATCACAACATATTGTAGTTGTCTCTGTAGATTATTTTTTAAAACCCTTTTAAATGTCCATAAGTCTGGTTAATGAACATCTGAAATGATACCAATGTTTGATTCATTCACTACTACTTTTTAAGACACTTAGTAAACATGAGTAATTTTATTTGCTGAAGTAATATACTTTAGTATAATATTGGGTTAGAGACAGAATAGGAAGAACCTCAGAGATGCAATAAAATACACTCATTTTACAGACAAAACCCTGATGCACAGGTGCCTCTTGGTCACAAGGTACAGATTTACTTTGATTTTTCACAGTTCCACATTTTTCTGCTTTTGTATCAAACCCCATATGTTATTATATATGATACTTAAGAATTCCTACACAGCAAAAGAAAATTCTACTGACTGCTGGAATTTTATTAAATTTAGCCCAGAATATTCGTCCTACTTCCAGAATTGTTGTCCTATTGCCAATCATCTTACATCATGTCTCTGTCTTAACATAGGATAACATTATTTTCCTTGTGTTTTAGTTATCAAAATTATTAGGGTTATTATCTGTCAGTTATTCAAAACAGTTTTTAAAATATCTATTCTATAAAACATGTTAATTAGTTACTAAATTGTGTTTAATCACTAATACCAAGATGACCTCATTTTCCTCAGTGATCACACCCAGCAGGATAGACTAAAGATATAAATTGTGGATTTCTCAATAAGTTATCCTATACTGAATTCTTTCTATATGCCAGGAATTGTGCTAGGTACCTTCTATACTTTACCACATCATTTACACACAGGTGATACCATATCCTTCTGACAGATGAGGAAGTCAAGGCTAAGGAAAGTTAAACAATATATCCAAGTCCTAAACCAAAAAAGTGTCAGAACAACAATTTAAATCCAAGTCTTGCTCTAGATACGCAATTTTAAACCAGTACACCGCAAGAAATTTTTAACACATGCAATACTTGACTGTTTAATCAGGGGTACTGATCTCTTTACCCTTAGATTGCCAAAAAAAGAAGAAGAAGAATATGACAAAGGAAAAGACAATAGTTGTCTAGTGTGAATGCTCTGTCTTGAACCATAAATACATAGGTCATATAATAGAGTTGCATCTTATTGGTCATGGCACATAATAAAGTTGTGTCTGATTGGTCAATTGTTGGTACTAGAAATCCTTATATAAAAATATAGCCACCTGATTTTTTGAAAGTCACTTTGGAGCAAAAAGGGTAGGCAATTACTATTATTATTTTTTGTAAATCAATAAAAATTATTCCTATTTTTTGCCAGATTGGGAAAAACTGTATTTTTGGTGTGCCGCAGAATTTTAGTAATTAGCTTATGTGTGCCATGAGATGAAAATGGTTGAAAATCACTGCTCTAGAGCCCTATTCTTCACACTAAGTCATGTTACTTATCTTTCTCAGTAGTGACATCTGTGACAAAAGAATTGAAGTTGAAACTGGACAGAAACATTCAAATAAAAGAGATGACTTAGTATTCTGATGAGACTGAGTTGCCTGAACATCTGGAAAGACCTAGGGACCTATGTGGCAGAAACTCTGGCTATTTGGTCACTCTGATGACTTCCTGGCCTAAAAATTCTTACCCCAAACCTGAGGGGTTCTGCAAATCAGTGGGACCAGACTGAAGCCCTTAAGATCTTAAGCAATCTGAGTCTTATCAGATCCAGAGTAGAATTATTTCATCAGAGGTTTAGATACTTGTGAAATGTGCTATAATCATTTCCTTCCTTTTATATGCAGAAAAACTAAAGTAAAAACGCATCTTCATTTATGTCTAATAGATGCTTTCATATAGCTATTAGGCAGTGCTCTCTCTCGATTTGTTATACTCTCCCCTTTCATTAACATTCATTTCTAACATTCATTCTTAAACCTGTGGAGCAAAAAACGTGAGGAGGAATTTGTTTCTACAATGTGTGTAACAGAAAGGAGTGGGAGACTGAACAGGCACAGGAGGTGATAGGAGGATCCAAGGAAGCAGCTAGTAGCTTTCACAACAGGAAGGCAAGAAAAGGCAAGTGAAAGTACTTATGCTTCCCTGCCACTGAAAACTTGACTGGGTGGTGGTCAGCTGTGATGTTGATGTTATCGTGTGGATGATGGGGAGCCTAGGACATACCAAGGAGGTAGCAGATCCAATCTCCAGTAAATCAAGACTTGAAGAAAGTGTCTCAGCCAGAACCATGGCTAGAAGGTGGACTCGTGAAAGGGGAAAGAAATAGGGGTTAAACTGAGATAGGATTAAAATGCGCAAGTTGTTGCCAGGTTTTTTTGTCAGAGCCCCAGGAAAGTGGAGCAAGGGCATCCCAAGTGCATGACCACCTGGAAACAAAGAGTATCAATGGTCCAGGGTGAAGAGGACAGGATTTGCATTCTGAAGTCCTCCAGGAAGTCCCCTCACCTGTATGCAGCTTTTAAATCAATCATGCATTATTTTTCCACTTGAACACTGTACTATAACTTTGTTGTAGGTGTGTTTGTCTTAGAAAGATGATATATATGCCACCCTGGAAATATTCATTAACATAATTACATCAGAAAATTCATGAAATCTCATGTGTTTGTCTTATTAAATTGTATAATTTTTATGATAAATCAAAATACTTAGATAATGACATTTACCTATGATACAGCATTTGAAGCAGAATAATATGTCTTACCTTTGTATCTGTGATCGTGAATATTTTGGTAAGTGGATATAAAGCACATGACATTTTAAAAATTAGATCATATTTTCTAAATTGAGGAACTTAGATTTCAGTGTTGTTTTAACTTGTTCCATGCAACAGACTTCCAGTTTACACTTCTACATAAAAACATCTAATAACTTATTTTTAAAGCACTGATTATGTTTTACTGTATCTGTAATTATCATGATTTTTGAAATAAATAATTATGGAACACAAGTAACCAAATGTAACACCTCTGGAAGAGTAAAACATATTGAGAGACTATTTTCTTTCCTAGATTACATAAGGAAATACAATTTCCCACTTAGCTTTTTTAAAAATTTAGTTTAGTTAATTTTACTGATTTAATTGGAAAGACTGAACGAAGTGCTTGGTAATTTTTACAAGTAAAATAAGATATTCATCTAACTCTGAAGCCTGGTCCACCAACCCAACTAGAAGCTTTTAGGTTTCAAATCTATTAACATCAGCTGTAGCTGCCATGTGATACTAGGCCCTATGGGAGGATATCCATTAAGATTTTCTGAAATATAATCTGTTAAAGTAAAATATTTAAGTTCATATTAGGGGGAACTTGGTTTATGGCTTCAAAATTAACTAATATTTTCTTTAGTAGTATAAGGAAATCACAGTGGGAAATGTACACTTAGTGAGTCTCACATATGAAGCTATTGATGTTGTCCTGTTTAATGGGTGTCCAATGAATATGAGACCCTACAAGATATAGCTTCAATGAACTCAGGGTATGTTTATATGCAAAATGAAAAGGGGGTTAATGAATAAGTGTGTTTAATTAGTTTTTTTTCCTAAAAATAAGGGTAATTTCTATTCAAATAACCAGTGTTTATGAAATTTAAATACAATATTTAGAACTGACATAGAATTAAATAAAATGTGTTTGGAATTTTTAGCTAGTTTCAGTAATCCCATAAAAACATTGCCTACTGCTTTTATTCCATTCCTGGTTTTATACTTCTATTTCTGCTAATGTAAATATTTAATTTGCTCATAATCAAAATAGAATCACTTCAACATTAAATACTGTTTTCATTTGTTTCAAATCAGGACTTAAAAATTATTTCCTTTAAAAAATTACTAAAATGCAGAATAGCAGAATTCTCCAATCAGAAACAATATGTCAAGCCACAGTAAAGCTGATTGGTTTCTTCAAGCACAGAAGATATGGTTTTTAAATGAAAAGCTAATTATCACACTCAGAAAGACTGCCCTGACATGTTATGTTAAAATGATGTGTAAACTACACTACTGCTATAGGTATGTTAATATTAAGCTACAAACAGATGCAAAAGCATATCCTGCCGTAAAAACACAGGCAAATTCTCCTTCCATATGCACAAATACACAATACCACTTTAAGAAGTTGAAACCAAATAAAGACAGGACCCTCAGACCCTCCTGGGGAATAAAATGCACAGCAAAGTAAATTATACTAATCATTTTATCTCATGAACTGGCATCTACCAGAGCTGTTTAATTCTAGGACCAGAATAATAATAGGAAAATGCTGCACACAACAGCCCTGTTTCCTATCCTACCTTTGTGGTGACAATGCACAGGCAATCCATCCTGGATCCCTACACAGGATTCAGTACATGAAATCACACCAGCAAATCAGCAAAGGTGAGAAAAGCCGTTTGGTAAATAGCAGAGCCTGGATTCAGCACTGACGGCTTTTCCAAGGGGGCCCCTCGTGGGAAAGTGGAGCCCTCCTCCATACAGCTCAAAGCAAGCAGGATTCTCCTAGGCACCGGAAAATCCCCTAGAAATCAGCTCCGGCAAAACTTCCAGGTGGCTTGCTGGGCTCCGCGGCTGCATGGTCTTTTCGCGAATTCCTTGATCAGAACAAGCCTCCTGTGAGTGCCTCGCACAGTTCTCCCGTGGTGCTGAGTGTTACACCAAGCACCAGAGAATCACATTTCAGCTCTCGTTCTTGTTTCTGAATTCTGATCTGCTGCTTCAGTATACACATAAGATCTCCCGTGCCGAAGTCCCCCCTTTCGCTGCCTTTCTCAACAACTCTGAGTAAACGCAACACAAAAAACTACCCAGCCCATCTATCAAAGGGCTGTCGTTAGACTGCCAGAACAGCGGCTTTGGGTAATAAAAAGCTATTTATTATGAGCATGATTCCCGGGAGTCTAAATGACTCGAAAGATAGGACTGAAAAGCTAAGGTGCATGCGGCGCTGCATACATCACGTCTCAACTCACTTGCAATTACAAGGGCAGCTTCTTACAAATGACTAACAGCTGGAGAAGAAAAATCGGGCCAGAGACTTTTTTTTTTTTTTTTAAACTGTGGATTTGAAGGTTGAACTAAGAAAATGTTAGCTTTCTTCTTTTATTTGTGTACCTTTTTATGTGGTCTATGACTCACGTAAATACACAAACAACCTGAATATTCAGACAAAAAGTGTATATTATAAAATTAGAGTGGGAGGGTCTTCCAAAGTGCTTACAAAAGTTCCACATTCAGACAAAAATGAGTTCTTTCCCAAACTTTTCTCTCCTCACTGCTGCCTGCAGGCACTTATTACGTGGGCAGAGCTTTGTATTTCCTCTGCAGCATTTTACCAACTAAATGATTAGCCTTGCCGCTTCCCTCAAACCCCTCCCGTTCTTCCAGTGAAATTGCTGCATATACTGTCTTTGAGTTATCTAGAGCACCACTCTAGATAATCATTTTTTTTCATTTCTTGGACTCATAGGCAGAGACAGACTAAAGCAGACACATAAAAACGGGTGCAGAGAGAATGGGGCATGACAGAGACAGAAAGTGAATGACAGGATGAAAAGCACTGCCTAACCAATAAAACTGGAAAATCAGGCAGTCCTTTTCACCGGGGCAGTTGACAACATCAAGATATATATGCAAGGACCCGTGCATTGTTTTAACTATTTAAGATTCCAGTAGGGCCAGCCCTGACCAGGTAGCATAGGTGGTTAGAGTATAGTCCTGGTATGCCAAGGTTATGGGTTCAGTTCCGGGTCAGAGCACACACAGAGTAAACTAATGAATGCATAAATAAGTGCAACAACAAGTCGTGATTTTTGTTTCTCTGTGAGTGTTTCTCTTCCTTCTTCTCTTTAAAATCAATAAATCTGAAACTTTTTTTAAGGATTCCAGTAGAACCATTCCCCACAGAAAGTATTTTCTACAACAAACAAATGTTTAAAAGGACAGACATGTAAAACTCTTCTACCTTTCACAAATTATCTAAGTTCTAACCTCAGTATCTTTCTGATTGCTAAATAGGCAAGTGTCCCAAACATTGACATGGCATTCTTTTACCGTAAAGAGATCTGTTTCTAAAGATTTTAAAAATAAAAAAGTCCATAGCAAATCTAATATGTGTTCAAAGGAAAATGTGGTCCAACAATTATTTGTAGATAAAAAATAATTTTCTCTTAGCTATTATCCTACTGGTGTAATAAACTTCAAATAATTTTCAAGTTAAGCAACACAAAACTCATGTCTGGTACATTCAATTAGGCAACTGTCTTTTGGTTCAATACTATGAAAAGGTCAAAATAGTACTATCTTGCCTATTCACCTCCTTATTTATTATATTAATGTATAGAGATAATTTAATTCAATACTTTCTAAGCTTATCTCAGAGTATGGATAATGTCATGTGCTTGAGCATTCCCAGATATCAGAGTATTCTCGGACACAACCAAAGCATCTAAAATGAAATTGATGCTGATTGTTGTATTCGCCTTCAAACTAATTAGGCTCTATGTTCCTATAGCACATAAGATAACAAAGCACTTGTAATTTTCTCACCAGCTTGAAAGTTTAAATGACTTCCCAAGGACAGATAAGTTATTGCTAGTCCAGGGCTTGGTTAGTCATTATCAGAACAGAAATAGTCAGGGATTAAAAAGACAGACGAATGAAATTGGGTAGCAGAGTAAATGGATATTTTATAATGTGTCCTTGATAGAATACCATTGAAATCAAGTTTCCTATATCCTAGAGTAGAGAAAGTTAAGATATGAGCAAACTGGCTGAGGGAGTCTTCTGCTCCTGGCTGATCACAGATGAAAGTGCTTTGTAAACTATAAAGACCTGCAGAAAAGAAAGGCAACTCATCTAGCATAGCTCCTGGCATACCACATACATAGCCTAAGTCATTAATCCAACATGTTTGTTGAGGTCTCACTATATGATTTTTTTTTATTAATGTCTGTATCACCTACTAGTGTGTAGCTCCTTAAAGGCAGTTTTGACTTTATTTCAATTGCCTAGTCTGGTATGGAGATACAAAATAGAGGCATTTAAGCCAGAATGGAGTAGTCAGTAAAGGTATTCTAGAGAGAAACCTTGAGTGGAGAAGTTAGCTAGAAATTATAAGGAAGAAGAATTATATGCACTCTATCATATTTGAAAAATAAATGAATCAATATCCTAAATCTTTCTATAGCCAGCTTACATAAATGAACATATTCAAATGGTTTTCATTAAATAAAAGTACTTTAGAGCAGGAATTTCACAAACTGAACAGGCAATCTCTACTGGAGGGAAAAAAAGGAGCATCATATATATAATATTGAGTACAAATGTGCTGTAAAAGCATATAGGAGCTACATATCCTATAATCAGTTGGTTGCATTTATCACATGATGAATTGGAAATCTTTGTATATTTAGATAAAAGTATACAGTTAACATTTTGAAGTGTAGTTCCTCAGAGGATGCAGCTTTCTACTTTGTGTATACCTTGCCTTCCATTGATTTTTCTCAGCTATTAGGATGATAGAAGATAATCCACTTCTTTACATCAAAGGAAGAATAGTTTTATTTTTTAAATTAACAAGGCATTGGCTTGAAGCATTTTTTTTATAGACATAGAACTAAACTTGGTCTGTTTAAAGCAACATATAAAGTGTTTGTCAAGATATAAAGCCACAGACTGCAATGCTTATAGGTTAATGACATGAAGCCAGAAATACATTGATTTGTAGTAAAATCTACCATTGGAAGTTTGATATCAGAAAATTACTATTGTTCATTACTTGTACTAAACCTGTACCTTAGCCATTTAAATGCATTACTTTTATTATTTTTTGTTTGTTTCCAACAGGAAAAAAATCTCTGAAGTAAAATGTATCCTCTGCCTATTCTAAAACCTAAGTCCCATGAGAGCAGATATAGCATATACCCATGACATGCAGCACGGTACCTGCACTTAAGAGGTAAAAAATTGAAATTTTGGAAATGAAAGAATGACTAGAGCTTCAGTTGTGCCATTTATTTTTCTTGATAGGAGATTTTTAAAATCCTATAATGTGCACCTTTGTCTCTACGAGAATCATTGATATATAGAGTAACTACTATATATATATATATATATATATGTATATATATATGGTATATATTTAAATATATTTAAGAAAGAATATACTATATTATATATATATATTTAAGAAAGAAATATATTGGTGCATATAGCTGAAGATATTTGCAAATACAAATATTTTGATTAGCAAATCCAATCTAATACAAGAAAGTTAGTTTGGAATAAACTGATCTGTAATGCAAAAGTGCAGTTTCCAGCTGAAGTGCTTTCTGCTAAACTGGGCATTTGCCCTGGTGATAGAAAAACAGTAGTACCTACACGCAATTTTATTAATAATAGCAGTAATTTATCAAGTGGCTATTATCTGAAGTACTGTGGTAGATACATAACATGGAGTATCTCTGAGAGTCACCACACTGTTCAGAACGGAAATGCAATCCCCATTTTATATATTAAGAAACTAACGCTCCCTGAGATTACATGGCTTGCCCTAGAGGACACAGCACCAAGGTGACTCCAACCCAGGGTGCAAAGTCTGTATGCTTTCCATCTTATCATACCTCAAATTGTGAGACAATTTCTATCTCCCTGGGTCCAACCCAAAGCTGTGTCACAGAGAGGTCAAAAGGCCCTCTCTAGGCAAAGGTAACCTGGACTCCATGCAAATTAATTACAAACAACTTGGAATCTGCCTATAAAGACAGGCACTTCTCTGGGCTCCTACACTGAGACCTCCATAGCTCATAAGGGCCTTGGGAACAGTCCAGAAGGAATGGGCCCACATTAGAGAGATCACCTCCAAGGGAAAGAACTGAAGAAACCCACCTATGTGAACTCCCATCCCCATCTGTCTTTTACACCATATACCCAGGACAGCAGGCACACAAATGACATCTGTAAAGCTTGTTAGCTTAGTAACATAGAGTGCAGGCAGGTCATAGCAAAATGCCTGCCCTCATTTCCAAATTCTCCAGAGGAAAATAGCAAATGAGGATTAACTATAAAAGATCTGACTTTTCCAGAGAGTTTCCATGATAAAAAAACACTGTCTACAGAGTGCCTGATTCTGAAAAAAAGTTATGAAAGGCAGGAGTCTACATATTCTGTGCACGTTAAATGTAGTGTTTCTTTATAAGAGAAACACAAAAATTATATTTAAAAAATTTTGAGTGAATCAAAACTTGCTACAGAAATTAGTAAATGTTCACTTTTTTAGGATGGTTTTTAATTGTATAGATGAAAATTGCATATCAGTTTTGCTTACATGAATGAATTAGAACATAGCTAATGAATAACCATGTAACCCTCCCTTACTATTACAATCAAAATCTAAAAAGTCCTTTGAGATTTTGATAATTATAGAAGGCAAACTATAAGTGATGGAAACATGTGATAAAAATTTTGTTCCCTTAACAAATCAAAATTTATATGAACTTTTCTGGACATTAACTGTATTCTTTATAGGGCTCAGTTTTTCCTACTGTTATACAATGGTACAAGTTAAATAGAGTCCAGAAATTCAAATAGTTGTGCATAGGCCTCGAAACTAAAAAGCTACACATGGTCTTATATAATTTTGCTTTCACATTAATATAAAAAACCTCAGTAACATTGCTAAATGTCCTCCCCACACTCCACTTTCTTACACCCCATCCCACTGGCCTGCTATCTGTTCCTCAGATACATTATTAACTCTCCTCATTCTTGATTAGAGCCTTGAATTGCCAGCAATTCTCTTTCCCTAGATCTTCACACACCTGTTCCTTTTCATCATTCAGGTCTCTGCTTAGATGTTACCACTTCAGTAAGACTTTCTCCAATGGATCTCCTTAATTAAATTAGATTACCTTCCATCACTCTCTATTACATAATATTGTTTATTTCCTTCATAGCAATTATCACAATCTGACATACCTTTTTTACTCATATCTTGCTATATCCTCTATCTGAAATGTATTCTTAAGACCAAAGACTTGTCTGTTTTGTCCATCGCTGCACCACCAGTGCTTAGAACAGTGCCTAGCACACAGCAGGTGCTACATTCTTTTTTGAATAAGTGAGTGAACATCATCACAACAAATCTCTTGCACAAAACAGGGTTAGAATTAAGAGTCCAACATGAAATTTGCAGTCTCACTTTTAATATAGCTTAGTTTCTGAAGATGTGGTTTACATTAACCATAGTACTTACAAATATATAAAAATTTTTAAAAATCATTTTCAGATTCAGCATTAACTTTTATTGAACAGAATGAGATTAGGTAAGTACATATTTCACTGAGTATTCATAGCCAGTGAAATAATTACAATTTTAGAGATGATGAAATTGAGACTCAGAAAAGTTGACTTGTCCAAACTTGTATAGCTACCAGCTTAGTAAACCAGGATATGGTAGACATCAGACGATTGGGTGGATGCACCAGGATGTGAACCTTAATCATCTGACTCTAAGTCCCATCACATCTTTGTTATAATGGTGATATGATACACTTTCAAAATCACTGAATTCATTGATCCAGGCATTAAATACCATAAACTTCAAATGTTTGGTTCTAAGTGTTCCATATCTAAACAAAGTATACTTCACTGCTTTCATACATATGTAAAGACCAGGTTTCTAAATACAGATACATCAAATGACCAGAGTTTCATTTCTGTAGTTTTTGTGTCACTTTAGAGGCAACTATTATGTAAATTGATATCTTAAGTGGCTAATTAAAAAGAATTGTATTAAGCCTGTTAAACCAAGCACACTGTTGTCCGGGGACAGCCAACTGACCTGGAGTCTGCACAGTCCTTCCCCATGTGGGAAGGCCACCCTCCCCTCCACATCCCCCACTCTTATTAGGGATTTCTGGACCCAAGGGTAGGTAGGATGACAACCATGTCCAGCTTGAAGCAGCTAGAGGAGCTTGAGACCTTCGCCCCTTGTCCTTTATATGATTATAAAGGGTCTTAAGTCTGAGAGGGAGGGATTGATATTTTTTATTGTTAAAATAATTAATTAATCATTTATTTATTAAAAAAAAGAAGAAGAAGAATATATGAAAGGGTGAAGCGGGAGAGCTTGTATGTACAAAACATGGGCATGGATTTGGTGGGGGATTGCTGGGGGAGGGGGGTATTGAGTGGAGGGGAGCAAAGGGGAAAAAAATTGGAATTCTTGTAACAATATAACCAATAAAATATAATTTAAACAGCATGAAAATGTATAAAAATGTGAGGTAATACAAATAAAACAAAAAATGAATTCAAATCAAAAAAATAATAATTGTATTAATATGTCAGAGTTGGTAACACAAAAACCTGATTCTTTGCAATGCTAACACAAAAGCCCAATCATTTATCCTTAATAGACAGAATACCGACCCTGAGACACTACAAGATGCTTGAAGATAAAGCACGAGATCTTCATAAACCTGGAAATGAGGGGTAATTACATCCTATTGTTAAAATAAATAAACTGAATTAGCCAGAGTTAACCACAGTATTCCATTAAAAAGAAAAGATTAATCCCCCATTAATTTCAGGTACTTAGAAGTTTGCCATTTTACTTCTACTGACATTGGAAAATAAAGAATACACTCAATGCTAAAAATAATTTGAATAGTATAAATATAATAAAGAAGTATAACTATATAATACTATATAATATTTAAACTTGGCCAGATGGAAGGTGGTAAGGTCGTAAATATCCTACAACTGAAGGCTTTTCAACAGGTGATGAATTTCCCTTTAGCAGAACAGTAGTACAGGAGAGTTAAAACAGAGAATCACGGCTTCAATTACCATTAAAATTAACTTTAATCATATGATTCTGTGGTATTTTTAATGAGTTCTCCATGAAGATAAAGTCAGAATCATCACTTTTAAAATAAGGACCATGGACAACATCTAATTCACACATAGGAGGTGTGGCTGGACAAAGTCCAGCTGTTATTAATATAATGAGGATTGTTTGTGCAACATTGATGTAACCTAGCAGTCAAGGAGAGTGGACCAGAATGTGCATGCGTGAATAATGACAACTTCACTGTACTAGTCAGTGGGGGCAGTAGATGCCGCTGAGCGAGCATGTGTACTGTGTGGCCATAACATTCAAAATGACTGAGAGAGTAGAGCAACAAATCTGCATCCAATTTTGCATTAAGCTTGAACATTTCTCTGCGGAAACTATTCAGATGATGCAGAAGGCCACATCTATGGGCAACCGGTGATTGGCAGCTTCATCACAACAACACGCTTGCTCCTGCATCACATCTCATGCAGAGTTTTGAAGAAACATCAAGTCACCCAGGTGACTCAGCCCCCCTACAGTCCAGATTTGGTGCCCTGTGACTTCTGGGTTTTTCAAAACTGAAATTACCTTTAAAAGGGAACAGATTTCAGACCATCAATGATATTCAGGAAAATACAATGGGTCGGGTGGTGGCAATTGGGAGAAGTGTGTGAGGTCCCAAGGTGCCTACTTGGAAGGGGACTGAGGCATCATTGTCCTATGTACAATGTTTCTTGTATCTTATATCTTCTTCAATGAATGTCTCTATTTTTCTTATTACATGGCTGGATACCTTCTGGACAGACCTCATATAAAAGCAAAGAAATCCTCCTACTCTCCTTCACTAAAACAAACAAACATAAAAACTTTCCTCTGGTTGAGTGGCAATAAGGAAAATTAGTTTCCTTATAAATATCAATAAGGAGAGTAAATAGAGAAATAGAAATGAGCTGCAAAATTATTTTTAATCAGAAGGAGCAGGTGTTTGAGTACATTAACAGATACATTTTAGTCTGGAAAAATATTAAGGGCTATGTTGAGATTCTCTAACACAATTAATTTCCCTATTTTATTAAAGTGTTATAAATGTATTATAACTTAAAAGAACACATAAATTATCTAATCAAAGAACTTCACTTTATTAGGCAACTGAGGCACAAATAGGCCCAGATATTTCCCCAAGAACACCCAGATTTTAAGAGTTGAAAGACAATACACCAAGTTCTCTGGCTTTCAATTATGACCTAGCCCTACACCATGCTTCTCTTCCAGTCTGATATGTTACTCTCTACCTGGTTACCTCCCTGTTGTTGTTAAGAGACCTTTCTGTCCCATCCATTGTAGTATTTGCATAGTTTCTACTCAGTCCTTTTACCAACCAGTTCTAATTCACATAATTGACTAGCACCTATTTTCTGCTTAAGAAATTATATTTGAAACACCAAACAACTAAAACATTATCTAAAACTTGAAATATTTTAAAGAGGCATTTTTGAGGCATTCTTATGTTTCTAAATGTATGCAATAACCAGAGCATTTAGCTATCACTCCTTTCACATATAACTATCGCACTTGATTCTTATGTACCCTAGCACAATAGGTGTTATCTACACTTTACAAATAAAAATAGAGATCAATTTAATCTGCTCAAGGTCACATGAATAATTCTTTGTAGATCCAATATACAAAACCTGGTCTCTGACTGTGGATATTTTTGCTCTTCCCACTCAATCACACCATCTTCCATTTGATATCACACTTGGTTCTAAACCAGTATGTGCAACTCCTCTCAAAATATTTTTCTTAGCTATCCCACTATTATCTCAGATTTAAGATGTAATTATTGAAGTCACTCTGTTTATCTACAGTCAACCTAAATATTCTATTTTTTGTTCTGATACTGCTGATTCTCAATTTACTTAGTCACAAAGCTCTCTCAATTCCTTCTTTAGGTTCCCTCTTCTCTCTATGATCTGATTAAAATTCCTCATTGTTTCTCACTAGGACTCTGGAAGACCAAATCTCTAAACTTTACCTTAGTTTATTAGGTTTATTTAAACACAGAATATACCTCTAAAAGGATTATTTAAAATTGTTCAAAGGAATTAATAAAAATAAAATTAAAATGAAGAACCAGACACAGAAACCAATGGAACAGAATTAAGAGCCCAGAAATAAACCCACATGTGTATGAGCAAATAAATTTTGACAAAGGAGCCAAAAACATACAGTGGAGGGGAAATAAAAGGCTCTTCAATAAATGGTGCTGGAAAAATTGGGAAGCCACATGCAAAACAATGAAACTAGACAGCTATTTGTCACCGTATACAAAAATTAACTCAAAATGGACCAAGAACCTAAATATAAGACCTGAAATAATAAATTACATAGAAGAAAAGATAGGTACTAAACTTATGGACCTTGGACTTAAGGGGGATTTTATACATCTCATCTCAAAGACAAAGGAAGTAAAAATAAATTAATGGAATTATATCAAAAAAAGCTTCTGCACAGCAAAAGAAGCCATTAACAAAACTAAAAGGTACCCAAATGAATGGGTAAAGAACTCATATAACTTGATAACAAAAAAACCAATCCAATGAAAAATATGGGCAGAGGACCTGAACAGACACTTCTGTCAAGAAGACATACAAATGGTCAACAAAAATGGAAGGATTCTCAACTTCACTAGCTATGAGTGAAATGCAAATCAAAACCACAGTGAAATACTCCCTCAAACCTGCTGATGTGAATTTAAACTGGCACAGCCACCACGGAAAACAGCATGGAAGTTCTGCAAAAAATTAAGAAGAGTTACCATATGACCCAACAGCCCCCCCTTTTTTTATGTTCACAGCAGTTTTATTCATGATGGTCCAAAGGTCCACCAACAGGCAAATGGATAAATAAATTATGATATATCCATACAGTGAAATTCTCAGAAATACAAAGGAATACATATTAATATAGGCAACAACCTGTATGAAGTTCAAAAATATTATAGGGAACAAAGCCAGACACAAATGCACATATACTTCAGGAAATCATGTCAAATTCTTAAAAAGGCAAATCCAGCCTATAGTGACAGAAAACAGGTCAGTGGTTGCTTGGGGCTGGAGGTGGGGTGTATTATTGATTGCAAAGGGAGATTTGGGGGTCATGTGGTACCTTTTATGGGTATCTACCAAAAAATTTTTTTAAAATATATTTGTAAAGACATAGGCACCCTATATTCATTGCAGCATTACTCACAGTGGTCAAGATATGGAAATAACCAAAGTGTCCTCTGATAGATGATTGCATAAAGATTTGGTACATATAACAATGGAACACTACTCAGCCATAAGAAAAGATGAAATACTGCAATTTGTGACAACATGGTTGGACCTTGAGAATATCATGCGAAGCCAAATAAGTCAGACAGTAACAGTCAAGACCCATATGCTTTCACTCGTATGTGGGATATAAAACTGAAAACAGCAACTGAACAAACAAGACAACAAGCAAATAAAGACTCATAGACACAGACAATAGTATGGTGGTTACCAGAGGGAAAGGGAGGTAGGGATGAGGCAGTAAAGGATAAAGGGGGTCAAATACATGGTGATGAAAGATTTGACTTTGGGTGGTGTATACTGGAGCCCTGGCTGGTGTGGTTCAGTGACAGCCTGCAAACCAGAGAGTCGCTGGTTTAATTCTCAGTCAGGTCACATGTCTGGGTTGTGGGCCATGTCCCTGGTTGGGGGCATGTGAGAGACAACTGATTTCTCTCCCACATCAATGTTTCTCTCCCTCTCTTTCTCCCTCCCTTCCCCTCCTTCTAAAGAATAAAATATTTTAAAATAAGAATTGTACACTGGAAACCTGTATAATTCTATTAACCAATGTCACCCCAATAAATTTAATAAAAAGTAAATAAACCACATTAAGTAAAATAGTTCTTCATCAATAAAGGTTTAAAATTCTCAATGGTGTCTTTATTTTACTTTCATTTTTACAAATTTTAATTTTATCACTAGATTTACATAATTTCATCAGTTCTGGGAAAGATAGCTACAACAAATTTTGCAATTTGTACTGCCCTTTGT